>NW_010407579.1:33877-34296 GCF_000710305.1 Buceros rhinoceros silvestris | reverse complement strand
CCTCACCAAGCCTGTAGTGTTGCAGAGCGCTATTGAGACCCAAGTGCAGGATGTGGCACTTGGCCTTGTTGAACCTCATACCATCGGCTTCATACCATCCAGCCTGTTCAGATCTCTCTGTAGAGCCTCCCTACCCTTAAGCAGATCAACACTTCTGTCTAACTTGGTGTCATCTGCAAACTCGCTGAGGGCGCACTCAATCCCCTCACCCAGATCATTGATGAAGATGTTGAAGAGGACGGGCCCCGATACTGAGCCCCGGGGAACACCACTGGTGACCGGCCGCCAGCTGGATTGGACTCCAATCACCAGCACTCTCTGGGCCCGGCCACCCAGAGAGATTCCTGTCCAATGAGGCATACACCCATCCAAGCCATGAGCAGCCAGTTTCTCCAGGAGAATGCTGTGGGAACGAGTGT
>NW_010407579.1:32714-33756 GCF_000710305.1 Buceros rhinoceros silvestris | reverse complement strand
GAGTGTCAAAGGCTTAACTAAAGTCTAGGTAGACCAGGTCCACAGCCATTCCCTTGTCCACTAAGTGGGCCACCTTGTCATAGAAGGAGATCAGGTTAGCAATGAGCAAGAAAGTTTAAATTACACTGGAGGACAGATCCTGTAGTCACAGAAGCCTGCAGTGCACTCTAGATCCTTTATAACAGTTTGTGTTTTTACAGCAATAAGGAAACTGCTAAGACAAATGACTAGGTTGTTCTTACTTAAGTTTGCTGATGGTAAAGTTCCTTACCGGTTGCGCACGATCACAGCTATGGAGCAGTCTATAAACGGAGCAGTCTATAAACAGAGCAGCCACGTATTTTTCACAAGTGTAATACAATAGTTTTTTTCAGCAGAGCTCTCCCCTGCTTCCTCATAATTTTAAATGATAAGCACCAAGCAAAAGAGAAAGAGCTAATTACATTTGTGTTTAATCAATCCAACAGCTAATTTCAAATCTGATTGATTGTTTTGCACATCTGGCTGAATTCAGCAAAAGAACTGGTGTCCTTCATAAGTAACCCCTATGCCATGCACAGGATTGCTTGGACATCGACCTGCAATTTTTCTGTATCAGACATATGAATGCTGATGGCTGAGATTCCTTGCTGCAGTGCTCTTGGTTCACACTGGGATCAGCTGCACTTTTGTTTGCTCCTGCTCCTTCCAAAACCTGTCTCTTGCGCCACAGCCAACACTGCAGTCTTTCGAAACGCCTGCTCGCAGAAATCCCCGATATAGTTTAGAGCTCCTCCCTGCCACTCGTGTACCCCAGAGTTTTGCTGGCTTCTGCTGGTTGACTGTACATGCTTGCTCAGCAACACTGGGTCCATCTAGACCTCCCTGGGTTCCTCAATCAACTTTTTCCAAGTTGTTTCAGGAGCAGAGGCCTTTTACTGACTCACTGAAGCCTTATTAACTGAATAATAGGACTTTCCCCACTACTTTACCTGGCACCTGCTTTCATTAACTAATATTAAAGTTTTCACTAATAATATAAGTAAATAAAAGCCTGAAGTCA
>NW_010407579.1:4356-32624 GCF_000710305.1 Buceros rhinoceros silvestris | reverse complement strand
CGGAATGAAAGAAGGTTCCTGCTGATTTATGTCAGCAGCTGTAGGAAAGATCTCAATCAGACTTTTAATATTCATTAGCCAGGTGATTAAGTACAAAATTACTTTCTGGGAGTGAGAGCAGATGCCCAAGATACACTCACCAACACTCAGGTGGAATATGCACTCGTGTTTCAAATGGCACCTCATATTAGGTGGCATTTACCAAAACACGTAACTGTACAGTGTTGAAATGATGGGGCAGCCCTTTAATAAATCATGTGGTGAAAAGACCTTTTGTGAAGAGAAGTTGCATTTCAGGCATATTCTTATTATTACTTAAACCCAGAGTCAACCGAAAGGGAAAACTCTCATTGCCAACTGTGACAGACTGCAGGGCTGCATTAACAGGAAGGCTATTTTAGTTCTGCATTGGGAACTGGATTACATATCCAAGCAGTAGTTTTCAAAACTGCAGAATTATGTTCTTGTTCCCTTGGCAGTATGTTCCTAACTGTATCCTTTTCACGGTACAGTTTCAAAGGATTGTGCCTTTATCACATACACACACAGAATCTTAGTTTCTGAAATCGGTTTCCCCCAATTTCGGGCTGGTTTGAACAACCATGACTTCTTTCCCGTACATCTATTTCCATAGCACCCAAGCAGCTGGCAGCAGGCAGCTTGGACCGGCCTTCACATCAGCCTTCAGAACAGCTGCCGAGAAAAGGACAATACAGATGGGTACGCTTGCCATGGACGTTACAGTTTAGGCTCATGGTACTGCACTACAAACACCTGCACAGTGATTTGCATGCACTTTGGGTTTCACTCCCGGCCATGCTGAAGTCACTGAGAGTTGTGCCACCACTGTCTTAACGCCTGCTGTGTCTTTAATTGCCAGTACAGATATCTCTCCTTTTGTGGAGAATGAAAGTATTCTGCTGCTAAAGAAAATCCTTTTACTAAAGGAAATAAAGAAATATTGCAATAGTACGTAACATCATCATTAAAGAAATAATTTAGATGATACTTTGAAAGGCAAATGTTAAGGGCGCTTTTGCTATCTGAGCTGCAGCCACTGCAGAAGAGACCCTCCCGAGGTATCTCAGTACGAGGGGCACAGAGTCTTCTTTAAATCTCTCAGATGGGAAGGGCAGCCAGCCAGTTCTTCCCAACTGCCAGAGAGTTGTAGGTGCTTTCTCCCCATAGGGAGGACATATTATCCCACGTGAGGAGAAATACGATCATGACCTTGAAAAGCAGTAGGAAAAAGCAACCCATGTTTCACACCATACTCTAGCAAAGGCTACTATTCTGTGAATTGCGGTATCTCAGGACACTAGGCACTGAACCTGGACAGCCTTGGTGTCATGAAAACCGTCTGCTTGAGGAGTCCACAGATGCCGATTCAAAGCCCTCTCCAGCCTCCCACTGCTTTGCCTTGTGAACAACATTCTTGGGGGAAAGTTCTGCCACACTTAAATGAAACCTAACTTACTCGTTACTTGTTCAGACAAGCTATGAGTATGTATGACTTATCATTTCCCTACTTTGTCTTGCCTGTTAAGCAGCCATCAGCAACTGGTCATAAAAGAGCAAAAAACGATGCAGCAGTTCCAGCTTCACCCCTTGCAAGTTACTATGGGAAATTTGCAGTCTTCCCCTGAACTCTCTACGTTCGATGTCCCCACTTCAAATATTCAACAGAGAAAACATTTTCAGAGCTCTACATTTCCCTATCTTCTTGCCTGTGACTTTTTCTCTGCCCAAATGATATCCTTTAGCTTCCCGGTACTTTCACAGTTTTGGGGGAATACAAACATGATTATCTATTGCAATGAACAAGCTGGTACAAACAAAAAAAAGTTTATAAAACTGAAAACAATCTAGACAGAAACCTCAATACACCAGCGCAAAAGCTGTTTCTTGCTCCTTCCAGCTGACCCAAAAGCTCCAACGAGAGCATCATCTGTAGCCAGGAAGCACCATGGTACAAAGACAGCACAGCGAGATACCGCCTCAAATCAGCTTTAACTGCAGCAGTTTACCCAGGTCAGGTACGTTACCCTGGGTGCATTTCAACTTGATTTTGTCCTGCTGCTAGAACCGTCCTGCACAGCGCACCGCGCTCTCAGCGCACCAAGGTCACAATAAGGCTGAATAGAGCCTGCTGTAGCTTTGGCATAGTGCTAGAAACGGCCTTGCAGAATGCTCCTTGGTGAGTACGGGCTTCCATTGCTCTTCTCTTTTTTGGGGGGAAAAACATTTCACTGGCAAACACAATCTAAAAAATTTCAATGCAAACACAGTTTGAAATGGCAAGAGGTAGGATATGAGGGACTGATTTGCAACCATAGCCATAAGGAGCCCTTGTAATGCATTTCATACTGTGCAGTACAAATGGTCTGACTGCAGACTTTCTACGTAGTGGCGATCTTTGCAAAAATCTTGTCTCAGTTCTTCGCCTCCCCATGCTTCTCAATACATTTTAAAGTAAGTTATTATAGTTTGAAGGGTTTTTTTTTTGTCTCAGAAGAAAAAAAGGCTTGTGCATGCTTTACGTCAAGGACCCAAAGCATATTTTTCTTTAAAAGAATCACTCAAGAGATCTTATGCTGAGAGGACTACAGGTGCTGGGATTTTAAGGCACATACTATACAGGTCTTGAGTACTAGCTATCCCAGATATGCCTCAGTTTCATCCTGACACACAGAACATTTGCATTATTGATAGCTGGATGGATAAATACGTGCACATCCACACCTACGCAACTGGAGCACTGCCCTTGATTTTTCTGAAAGCACCCAGTTTGTCAAGAAACACAGAAGAAGCAGGGAGAAAGTGCCAGCATCTTGCTATAAACAGCAGCTGGGGAAGGAAAGAGGAATTCCAGTCATGAATGAGAAATCACAACAGCAGCTTCACTTCTGCCTGACGACAATAAGAAAGTGCCTTAAGAGTATCCTGTGCAGGGAAGGCACAAGAGAAAGCTTAGGAGGGGCAGAAAGTGTCAAACCTGAAAGTAGAGAAATAGATGAAAACAGGAGATTTCTGGAAAGCATGTGATTTATTAATGATGTTAATTAATTCCGGGTCTGAAGCAGGGTTTAGGGGGACTAAACTACTAACTATTAGGACATGTTTTGTGTTGTAGTCCATATCAATGTTAAACCTGTGACTTCGTAAACCTTGCTTGGTGGTTTCCTATTTTTGGAGGTAGCTGATTCTAGGACTGCCCTTGTCCACCTTGTTCCTGCCTTCTACCCCAGCCACAAGCCAGCACCCTTCTCTCCCAAAGCAGTGGGTTGGGTGGGTATCTGCGGAGGGTACTCCTTACTATCTCTCAAGGGTGCAGTGGCAAAACATGAGGAAACTAAACAAAACAGAGGTGCAAATGCAATACAAAGAGCCTGTGCTTGACTTTAGTGACCATGAGCAGCAGAATACTATAATGGTACTAGTGACAATGCATTTCTGATGATGTGCTACTGTAATTTTTCTTCATTAAACAAAACTAGTTGATTAAATATGCAGACAAGGCAATTCACTCACTTTCCATCACAAATGATCACTATCTGTACTGAACATCTTTTGGTTAAGAGTCACAAAAGAAGGGGAAAAAATAAAGTTGTATGTGGGCAATGCTTTAATATTCCATCCCCAGGTTTCTCTTCCCTTTTTTTTCCTCTGAATAGCAATAATTTAGCATTTTATTTTTCTTTAAATAATCCTTCTTGCTGTTGGGACAACTCCCTTTTAAGGACAGTTTTTTGCTCAGAGGGAATGTTGACTGCACTTATAAACACCCACTTCCTAGGGTTTATAATAGTAACAGCAACATAACCTGAACTATAGTTTCAGCAACATGCAGCAAACACACTCAGACTAAGGCTGGCCTACCAGCTTTTGCAGAAATGCTTTGGAAGTGTTGACAATGCCACCGTGATTTTATTTGCTATTCTCAAAGTCGTATCTTTGAAAACCTCCTGTCTTTCTCTTTTCTTCTTTGGAAGTGGAACCCCGCGCTTCTTCCAGCTCCAAAATGCACGGCAATATTTGGACAGGGCAGTGAACACTGAAGCAGGAAAACCGTGGCCTCTTTATAACTTAGAAATTTTAAGTGGGTGCAAACTGTGATGATGGAGAGAATTTTCAATAACTACAGAGAAGACCAGGTTTTACCATGTGTGTTACTCTGATCAAAATACCCACTTTAATTCCAGAGACGGTTGCAATAAATCCTAATGACTTTTCGCAGTTAGACTACCATTCCTAGTGTAACTTAACTGTAATCACGTTAATTAGCCTCATACTTCGGCAAAAGATCTCATGTAATAGGGTAAAAATAATTTCCACTTCAAAAGTATGCACTGGATTTAAAAAAATCCAAGCACATTAGACATACAAACTGCAGCTTCCAGAAGTACCACTGACTTCCAAACGTACCCTGCATTAACACGACATCGGCACTAAGCCAAGGAATGATACCGGTGTCTGATTTTTACTGGCCTCACTAGTGACTACAGATAATGCCAACCTTTCCAGTCACGCAGGTTTGGAAAAGCTACCTTGTACTTAACCTACTGCCTATGTGTTTGCATTGCCCCTCAGTATTTCGCACCATGACACCCCCCCTTCACCTGGAGCAGGATGTGTTACTTTAGTACCAGCTGAGCAGAGCCTAAGGGCCTGATGCTGAACTCGTTCACATGGTAGAAAATTACTTCACTGCTGGTGGTGACACCAAAACACACAAGCCTGGACTCGGGTTCTTCACACCTATTGCGTGGTTTCTAAGCAGATGGCTGGGAGGCTAAACAAAGCGATCCACTTCCACCCCCTTGAAAAAAAAAAAAAGCATCTGACACATTGAAACATCAAAAATATGTAGGAATGGGAGTGAGGGGAACCTTGCTAAAAACAAAACTATCCTGTGCCAAACGAGCTGTCATGGCTTTACTATAACATTCCCACAAAGAGGAACAGAATTTTCTTTATTGTGAAATCTTTGTTGTGAGCCTTGCTGCTCCTGGGAAAAGTCATATGTCAGAATAGAACAGTGCTTCCAAATATGACTAGTCTGCGCAGATAAACAATGAATGTCAACACAGCATTCAAGGAAGTCTCTATCCGTGGTTCAATCTCGTTCTGAGGGAGTTTATATTCGTGTTCTGATAGTACTACGCATCATGAATACCTACAGAGGTGCTTTACTTCTGTATAACAGACACTATTACATTCCAGTTAGAGTTCCTGTGGGGTCCCACTTATGGGCAAGGCATCAGCTATGTCTGAGAACATCCTGCAGCATTATCTGCTTAGTTCAAACCTCTACATTTTTCTTGAGACTCCATGGTGCATAAGAAACAGACAAAATTACTGTTCTTATTCACTTAGACATTTTAATTAATTTTTTTAGATCTTTTAAAAACCTGATGAATTTTCAGGTTCAGTCTCCTGTACCCTAAATATGGGGGCAGGGTGTGCGTGTGTCACACTCCCACTGTGGGAGGGAGTAGCAAAGGTCAGAGGACCATGAAGAAGCAGAAAGACAGACCAAGCTCATCCTGTCCTCCAACAGAGGTGAAACCAAAACATACTGTTAGCAGGTCCTTGAGAAGCAAAACACCATGGCAGCAATCTTGCTCCCAAGGCTGCTGCATCCAGTAGTTCTTTAATGAAATACACCTAGCAGTCTTGGGGAGCAGGTTTTCTACCTCAAGCCACCCTTTATTTCAGTCATGTATGCTCTGACCACCAAATGACAGCTGTGCTTCTATTCTTTGGTGTGTGAACTTCCATTTCTTTGCAGCAAAGCAAACTTTACTAAAGCAATGCGTACCTCTCCTGCCAAACAGCCTAAAACTTGCGAGTCACAGCAATCTGCAGGTAAGAAATCTGGGCACCCCGCTTCCTTGGGTTATATTCTAGTTTATATAGGCTGTGGCAGTAAAGGCAAGAACTTTCTCTTTTGATCAGCATCCAAAGCCTTCCAACAAACTCACTCTCAGTTCTCTGCAGGTTTTGCAGAAGTGCCTGCCTTCCCTCCAGTCTGAGAAGCCACCAAAGAGATGCATCATTTCAGATACTTCCGTTCAAATCTGATTTTCACTTGGAGAGGGGAAAGGCTGGTCCTTAACTTCCCTATCAACTCCCCATCCACAAAACAGGGACATTACAGAGCAGATGAAGATCCCACACACTTAGAACATGTATTCTGGACAGCAACTTTCTTTTGTGGTCCCACAACACAGCAGAAGTTTGGATCCAAGAGAGCACATTAAATCACACTGTCCTTGTTGTTAGGGGAGAATTGATGGGAGTTTGGCCACTGGAAGGGTTTTGTTTTTCATGACCCTATTAAACACAAAGAAACCCAGAAGCTTGGCAGCATATTCCACCATGTAAATCCATGTCTTTCTAAACAACCAGAGAGTTCATTTGAGGTGAAAATTCTCTACGAAAATTCAGCTTCTCTCATACCTCCTAACCAGTACCTCAAATCCTTTATTCATCACTAACTTCCACAGATAGAAAAAAAAAGGTACCACTGGCCTTCGAGAATAGCATAAAAGTTTCAAGGGACCAGTAACAAGACCAGTGGGATACACACTACATGATTAACATCCTTTATTGCTCAGAATTTTCAGTGACTTCCATGTGGCTGCCACATACAACAATCATCTCAGGACTTTGCTTGCATCTCTCCTGTTGCATCAGGCAAGCCACAGCTGTTAACCAAGTGTGATTAAGAGCCTATACTAGTTTAGCTTAACAACTTGCTGTGCTAGAGCCTAAAAGCTGATAGTTCCATTTAGGAGCAAGCAAACTGCACAAAAGAGCACCCAAAACATGTGATGCAGCATGCTGGCATAAGCTACACTGACAGCTGAGAGCAGCTAAATATCTATCAGCAAAGTTACACCCCTCGGGAAGCCATGAGACCCGGGGTGAACCACGTAGCAGAAAGCATCGAGAGCCTTCTGCAAAGCACACGGATAGGCCATTCAACAACGGGTATGACTGACTTTCACATCTTTAATCTCAGTAAATGGGGACAGACATCAAGGATTGTCGCAATTTCTAATCCTACAGCTTGTGAGTCAGCTCTGTAGTAACCATGACGAACGCCACCACTGTGCTTTGCAGCAGTTGCCTACGCTTACAGAAGTAGACAAAAGGCAACGGTAGGTTTGTTTACTTGTACATTCATTTATTTTTTTGCTTATTATAAGTGCTGCAGCTACGAAGCTGAGGTATTCTTGGTTGTGCTACTGTGATTTTAACATCTTTATGCGGACATTTTGCAAAGACTGCAGTTATCCAGAGTTAACTCTGCAAGACAGACACTTCTGTGAGTGTATTGCCCAAGAGAACTTCATGAAACAGAGAAGGTACACTCAAGGAAAGCAGCGGCAGTTCCTGGTCTCAGCATTCATGATGCCCTGTTCAGCTGCTGCTACTCTTCTCAAACAGCTAACCTGCCTTAGACTATACAACCAACAAGGGAACACGCTCAGACAAACAGAGGAAGAAAAATACCCCAAGCATAGCCCATAGGTCTAGCACAACAGTATATTGAATTTCTTGAGGCAGGGGAAGGGAAAATATAGATCTTTCCTTCTAGGAGATGAAACAGGTTAAAAACACCAGGGTATTTCCTATACTCTTCATCAGCCCTTACCCTCACATCTTTCCAGTGCTTGCCCTTGCCCAAAATCCTCAGCATCTACCCATTCAGGTACTGGTTGGCCAGCCTTGGGACAGAGGAAACCTACCTACATCATGATTCAGCCCAGGTCTCTTCAGAACACTGCACTTTAAATAAAACTAAGCTTTAAAGACTGATATCAGTATAATGAACAAATTGATAATTATAAGCATGCCCCCTGCAATTCACTTTTTTCTGGAATTAGTGTGCAAGCATTTAAGAAGATACTGTTCTCTTGTAGCTAAAAAGAATCAGATTCACCATATTAGTGATTCTGCAAGTGTCTTTAGATGGGAAACTTAACACCTACAGCAGGCAACATGATTGACTTGAATCATGGCACCACTACCTTTCAGGAGCTTGACAGACGCTAATTTTGGAAAGGTGTTTTGCATGGAAGACTGGCGTTCAGAGCACATGGAAGAGTGAGTATATGCGGGTGTTACTTAGCAACGTACAGAACAAAACTTTTAAGTTGGTAATTTTTCTAGCTGCTCTTAAAGGATAAAGTTTGTTAGTGTGTAGGAGCAGAGCAGCAGCTGTTCTTCAAATCCTTCAAACTAAGGCTTGTTCCTGTATACACAGACAGCCACTACCATTATTAGCCAAGCAACTGTGTGCCACTTCCTTAAGATTAAGAGTGGTCCTCTTGTCTCCTAAAACAATTCAGCATCTTCTCTGCGCTACCACTGGACGCGGTAAGCCACACAGCAAGAGAAAAATACCAATATTAAACTAGATCTCAAGGCTTTTTAGAATTGCATTTAAGTGCTTTTGAGTAGTCAGCTAGCCATAGACAGGAGAGATGCAGAAGTTGAGGGGTTCTCCAATGCCAAGAACCACTTACACTCAAAGCTTTTTAGGGGAGCTTTGTTCTGCATGCACCCACAACCAAGGTCTAGTTTTCCAGGCAGATATGCTCTACCAATGCTGCAAGCACTGTACATAATCACTTCGGAGCTACAAGACCTGTGTTAAGACCCTACGTGAAAGGGTCTTAACAGAGATCAGACAGAGGTCCCAGGGCTGTCCATCTTGCCTGAAACACCACTTCAGAAGACCATCCTTCACTGTTAACTCAGAGGTAAATGCACAAGCACACCAACATCAAGTCAGACAAAGTACACTGTTAAGAGAGTACTTTCAGTGAGTAGTCCCAGGTGTGCTTGTGCCCTTGGAAAACTGCTTGATCATGCTGAAGGAAAGAAAAGGTATCTGACAGAAGGTTTCCAAAAGACAGCTCCAAAACCCTCAACACCTTCCACAGGTAACTCCTCAGGGAATTCCTTTAGTCTGAGCAGGGTTGGCAAGACAGCCACAGCCCAGTCAGCCGCCGTTGACCAAACAGCCCCAGAAAGCAGTCGTGCACAAGACAATCTGCTCAGTTATTCAGGACAGCAACAGAGCTCCACATTACAGGTTTTTATAGTTTAATTACAAGCCACCTGCTCAATGGATGGAGCTCTCCCACTAGGAATGACTGTTCACACTTCCAGGCAATTAAAGCAACCCATTCACTATTCTGATCTATTTAAAATATGAGTTGGACTTTTGTTCCCATCCCCTTTCCCCACCTCAGATTTTAAATTTGTTATTGCCTCCTTAGAAACTTTTAATTCCATTTTTTTTAAAGGAATTTACAAAATGGATTTGTCCCTACCGTGTACTGATAGAGCAGCACGTGCTCTAAGTGCATCGAGGTCAGACTAGATGCATCCTTTCAGCTCTTTGTTTATTCTTTCTGTGCAAATCAAGTTTCATAGTCAAGAAATGTGCAGCCTAGAGTTCACAGAGGTCTTCGTCACAGACTAGAGAAAGACTAGGCAGTGAGGTTTTCCTAGTGGATATCTGGAGCCAGAAAGTAAGAAAATATTGTTCTTCCTGATATTAAGATTTAAATAGATATTCAAATCAATTCTAAGAGTCAGAGGAGTGGAAGTATCAGTGTGGAAAGGCATTATATAAACTAAGACATAACAAAAAGTAAAAAAAATTTGAAAGTCCTGTGATTGGATCGTTTAGTCCAAATAGATCCAACTGCCAATGTTGTCTTAGTTCTCACTATTCACTTCAGTGAATTGTGCAGGAAATGCTGAACTCCAAGCTCTGCCTTTTGGAGAAGGGATATAGCTGAGTAATTTAGCAGTTGTTTTCTTACTATTTACTGCCTTGACCTGGCTTCAGAGATGCTGTGATGAGGGACAGCTCCGGACACGTAAAAGCCTTGGTCTCGCTCCCTCCTGAGAAAGGGCATGCACCCTAGTCAGTCCTTACAGTTGTGAGCATCACAGCATTGAAGCATCTCATCTTAAAAATACGGCCAAGGTTGCTGCTGGGAGTGAAAGCTCAAAGAAAACTGAAACTGAGAACTCCACTAACATTACCACATGGAAACCAGTATGTGACAGGATCCAGTTCCTCCCACTGAAGCTGAAGGAGAACTTCAGACTGCTGTTACCATTACTACTTCTTATTAAACTGATGCTAACATCAGCAGCAGGGGAGAGGTGATAGACATTTATTTACGCCAGTTTCACTAAAATCTTCACTGAAGAAAAGGAACACAGAACTAAAACATCACAGAAGGAGTACCCAACTTTTACATGCTTTCATTAGCTACACTAGACACTGAAAATAAAGCAAGAACCACAGAATAAGGTAAGAGAGGAGGGTGTGTGCTGCCTTTTTTAAAAAAGGTGTGTGTGTATACAAAAGCAAGTAGCATGTAAAAAAAAAAAGAGGAACCAGAAGTACCTGCCCACAAAGGGGATTTCAACATTGTAAGTTTAACTGAAACACAGTGGGGAAGTGAAACTGAATAGGAGAGGGGCTTGATGCTAAACATTAGGTTGAACTGCTTTTCAATTGCTTTACTGGTGTTTTCCACAAACAGTTGGGGTAGAGGTACCTTACTCTGACCCGAATCCTTAAAGGGCTGAGTTGAACAACTATAAACACAGGAACACAGCAATGCTGTAAAACTGCTGATATCTTAATACTGTTGAAGCTAAGTGAGCCACAGAAGCACTGCAGGGAGTAATACATTCCCATTTATGACTATTGTGCATATGCTGGTCAAGATGCAGGAGGCCATAGAGAATGAAACATCAGTAACAGCACTGAGAAAGTGCCAGTTAATTTAAGAAACAGAGTCAGCTATATCTAAGTCTTCAATTTTGCAAAGTCAGGTACCTAGATTGCCATTGAGGAAAACATATAAAGCAAAGGGCAAATACTTACTCAACCTTAACAAGCAGCTTTCAAAGCTATATAGACAATGCACAGTTATTTCAATGGGGAATGATTATTTGCACCAACTATCCTGCTGTAGGCAACTGTCCGTACAATTTTACTTAATGTAGAAATGCGTAAGGGAATGTGTGTTTGAGTACATTCAGGCTGATGCAGATACTGAGGAGCTTTCTACACTACACATTGTAATGAACAGCCTTATATTCCCTGAGTTCCAGAAGACTTGGTACAAACCTATTTTGATACAGTAAACAGGAAAAGACACACAGTTCTTTGCACAAGAAGTTTTATTTGTTTTAACAAAAGCACAGTTTTTAACATCAGCACTCACTCAGGAACCCTTCCGCCTCCTGAAGTACTGCCCTTCAAGAGGAAGGGTTCTGGACACTTGCTGGTCTAAAACTCACCATGTGTAGTCCAGCAGATAAGCTAAGCCAAATCACATGTTCCCTCAACTCTTCCAAGTGGCCATCACAACTCTCCTGCTTTCCCTGGTGAAAGCAAATGGCATGGAGCTTGTCAATGAAGGGTTAACAGTAGAGACATGCTGTACAAGCTTCCCTATTTACTACTGTGACTGTAGTCCAGGTCTGAAAGGACAACAGCCCCGTGCTATTCCAGGCCTACACTTCTCAAATCGAAACTGCTTGTTTTGTTACCAAGTGGCTGGATCTGGTGGACAAATGAAGCACTCTAGTTTTGGTGTCGCTCAAGAAAGAAGAAATCCAGCTGCTATCAGCACTCAAGATGTTATCTTATTCCTCTGCAATTATTTCTAGGCACTTTCTGTGTATAAGTTATGCTATACAGAGCACATGTTTAAAAAAGCCAGACATATAAATAGATCGCCACTGCTCCCTTCTCCATAAGGAATCCCCTAACTGTACAGCAAACACATGTATTAGCTCTCCATCTGAAGAAAAAACAGAAGAGTGAAGCACCAATTACCAAAGCAAATTAATGGTTACACAGGGAGCAGGCACTAGCTTTTGCCTGACACCTACTCACACTCAGGTGTCTGAATACTTCAATTCATTTAACCTTTTTTACTTAACTAGTTTCACACCTATCCTGGCTCCAAATTTTAGTTGACACCAGCTGGATCCCTTGTGTGAGAACAGAAGGGGAGGCAGCAATCAGACATCATTGCATTGTCTTAAGAGATAAAAGGGAGGTAGCACGACCACAAAACCCAAGTGTAGATAACCCTCCACTTTGCATTTCCAGGCAGCTGGAAACCCAGCAGACAATGTAGCTGTTGCTTAACAAACACAGAAATCTACATTGTATGCCAGGTTCATGCCCCAAACCTGGACAGTCTTCCCATAAAACTGATAAATAGCTGTGCACATCACAGTTCTTTTCCTCCCCTAATGCATGATAGTCATGTGACCAGCCAAGGTGCCTATTTCAATACTTCTCCTTTGCAGGAGAGATTAAAGATTCTTCATTAGAAAGAGAGAAGTCCAACTACCATCTTAGATCAAATTTGCAAGTATCGTCATTAGTTTTGATGACTACAAGCCCCAAGACTAGGCTACAGAAAAGACTGTTGCTTTCCAATACACAACATCCAGGTATTTAATCTGATTCCAACTGTGAAGCAGACACAAGAGATATCCAATCCTTTATTTGTGGCCACACCTCAGGTGTTAACTTGTTATCACTGTGAACTTGCTCTGCACCCAGGAGAGAAGATAAAAATCCAATAAAGAGTCTAGATAGAAGATATGAGATGTCATCAGAGACCCAGTAGCCAGATGTAGCTGCTGATTGTAAAGACAGAATCTACACTGACTACTGAGCGACTGACGGGCAACTATAGGTTCTGGGTTGACCAATCCACAGCATTAATCCGACACGACCTGCAGAAACAATTAAAAAAAAAAATCAGTATATGAAACAGGTTTGTAGATAAGCTTTCTTAAAGAATTAGTTTTCTACAGTTGATATTACATAGCTTTCTTGTAGACAGTAAACAGAAGTGTGTTGCCAGAACAGATACCTCAGGTATGCAGTCATTAGCTTTTATAACCAACAAGTACTCACAGTTTTCCCTGTAACTTTACTCTGAAATACCCCGTTTCATCTCCATGCATTAGTAAAGACCTGCTCCCCAAAGGAGATAAGAAATGCTCACAGATGTGAGGTAGAATAATAGCTGAACCACAGTCACAGTAAGTTTCTCCTCAAACAATATCATACAGGAAGCCGTGCATTATTCAAAACCATGCTGTCTTAGCCTGTCAGAAAGGGCATTCATCAAATAAAAGTAAGCTTAAAGGCACAGAGGTAAATACTGAAAAGAGGAAATGTTATCCCACACTGCAGTGAGAAAAAGTAGAATTCTTACATAATTTAACAAAGAAATCAGTGCAGCATTTAAAATTTTTGCTTAAAACAACCCATCATCCACAGTGATTTGAAATCCTTTACTCTGTGGCAGATGAAGGAATCCCAGCTCCTCTCTAGCAGCTCAAGAACTGCTATAGCTTAGTGCAGCACATCTGAGTAAAATCCCAGTGGATACATGCCTAGCTTGGCCTCCCAATGCTGGGTGACTGAAATATACTCCAGGTAACTCCCTAAAGTCCTTGATTAAGTGTTAAGATTTTACATTCCAAGAAATAAGACAGTATTGGTAAAGACAAAGTCATCAAGATAGAACTGCTCATTGAATATTTCAAGAATTTGTTTAAATAAAGTATTTGGCAACTGGTGAGATTTAACTTCTGTGACAGCATATTTTAACACTACCACTGGCCTGACAAGTGGTGTTTTTTTTAAACTCGGAAACATACCTGACTGTAAGAGCATTTTTACATATTTCTAATAATTTAATTTTTAGAGCAGTTTTACCATCGATGTTTGACTAGATTATAGCAATAGCATCAGTGATTGAAGACTAGTCTTTTGGAAAGGAAGTAGATGGAACAACTTGCTATCAATTAGTTCTAGAAAAGAGTGGTTTCTGTTACAACCCCATTGTAAGAAAAGCACAAGAGGCGCATGCATGCCTTGCTGAACTTTTCCACAATGCAGTTTCACAAACAGCATTTTTATTAAGTGTGAATCAACAGTATTTAATCCCTATACAGTACCTGTGCTAACCTCTGGAGCTTGCATAACTGAGAAGTTTGCCAGGAATACGTAACACGTACGTAATGCTGAAGCGCAAGAGCAGCAGTACTGAAGCTGGGATATGAATACTGGCATTTCTCTGCTGCAGAACTCGCCTCTAACTTGCACACTTTATTTACTGCAATCTGTCCACTTGTCCCTCCTTTTCTAGGCAACACTTGTATGCTCCCCTCGCTTCAATCCGCCTCAAGACAAGCCAACACAACCCTCTGTGTTGCCACCATGCTCCACCCTAGGACTAGCCATCCCCAACCTCAGAGCAAGCAACTGTCCCAGCTTCCCTCTCACTCAAGGGTTAGCAGCATGCAGAAGGCAAGGGTGATCCTACCCATCCCACAGGGGACAGTTTTTTCACCACAGGCACTTCTGGCCACTCAGGGAATTGAGAGGGAATATCACCTTCCAATCCTCAATCAAGCAGGCTTTGGAATAAGCCAGAGAAAGCACAGTCACTGTGTCTAAGGAGGGGCCAAGAGACTCCAACAGCAAATTTACAAGACTCTTGGTTTTACAAACATTATTTTTAAATCAGAAATTTTAATTTTTATTAATTAGATTTTTTCATTTATAACTAAGCCCATCGCCAGATCAAGTAAAAAGTAGAAAAGGCATGCTGGATGTACAGGTCTACAAAGGTGTACAAAGGCAGGTGTCTAGAACACTTGTGAGTCACCTCCTAACAGACTCCTACCTTTAGCTGCAGAATCAAGATATATCTAATGTGATTGAATGATCTTTAAGCAGACCAATCAAGGCAAGAAATGTAACTAGTATATACAGCGCTATATTTTTTCCCCAGTAAAATAAATTAAATAACTCAATTTTTTTTTTAATCAAAGCCCTAGCTGTTGAATTGACAGCAAAGAGAACTAACGGGTCCTCATCAACCAGTTTTGCTGTGGGAGAGAGTCACATCATGAGCTAATGCATTATAAGGATAGGGATGACACTGACGAGCATTAAAATCTGTAATGGAAGGGGGGAAAAGATACACAGTATGAGGACAAGGAAAGTGGGGAAGGGAGAAGGGAAATTCTCATTACCTAGGTTTGAACAATAGTTCTTCCCATGACATTCCTGAATTTGTGAATTTTTTTTTTGTTCTGGACAGTGCTGCCACTGGTGTCAAGTGAACTTGTCACAAAGAAAGAGGTGCCATTTTACTCGTGTGTTTAGCATCCATATAGCGATATTAATAAGTGGGGCAGGGGGTTGTTTTCAATAAAGAAGTCATTACCCGGATGTTGGCTACAGTAACTTCCCAAAGAGAGCAAGCCAGTACCTCTGCAAGTTCAGAGCTGACAGTTTCACCAAGACTTAAATAAAGCTATCACCAGGGACAGACAAAATACTTATATTTCAGTGCACTGGCACCGCAGATTAAGAAATTCTTCTCCATGCTTAAAGCACAATACAATAGAATTTCAGTATTTACCAAGCACGCCAACAACTTCTAATTACCTAATATGAACTTCAGCAAAGAGCCATTATGTCTTAAGTTTTGAATTCAGAAAAACAGATCAGCGCATTATTTCAACCAAGTAGGCATATACTTCATAAAGGAAATACGTAATTGGGGAGTGCGGCTATGCACTGCAGTAAGTGCTACTAAATGAAATGAGAAAGTTAACCAAGGCAGTAATTTTTTTTAAAGCCCTCAGTAATGATATGGAAGGTGAAACCAACATTAAATACAGGTGTCTAATTAAAATGCATTCTTACGCACATGAATTCCTCTGCAGTTACATAATTACACCAGAGCCAGGATATCTCTGCAGCAAAGCATGTTTTCAGTGATCACAGCTCCTGCATACCTCAGACCCTGTGACTGTAGTGGTCAAACCCATTCAGACCAGCTGATGGTCACTTGACTCTTCACACTATTTATACATTACCCCATTAAGTAACGCTTCTGATCGGGCTGAATAGATTTATGAAAACCCTGCCCAAGACATTTTTTAAATTGCTTTGCTGAGAATGCTAGTATGAGCAAGCCTAGGGAGGTATAGAGTTGGCACAGCCTTCTAAAACAACTTCCTAAAGGCAAAACCACTTGCATTCTCAGAGGCCAGGTAACTAAATTGTTTTTAAAACTTAATTGCTGATAAAAGCAAACACAATTACCTTTAACCAGGATCTATGTTTGAGTTGTCCTCACAGACATAGTCTTTGAAGGATTTGATACAAATAGATAAGAAACTGGCTTAGTTGTAAAAGCCCAGAAAGAATACTGTAAATAATTATTTAATCCAACATACAAAAAATGACCCTACAGATCAACTCAAAATAAGTTACATAGGCATAAATAAAGTCTGATACCGAGATAAGCAAACTGTTCACTGCAGTTGATGGAACAATGAATAAGTGAGCCTA
Source organism: Buceros rhinoceros silvestris (assembly GCF_000710305.1). Taxonomy (NCBI): domain Eukaryota; kingdom Metazoa; phylum Chordata; class Aves; order Bucerotiformes; family Bucerotidae; genus Buceros; species Buceros rhinoceros. Next base: position 16,168 of record NW_010407579.1, on the reverse strand, counting down.
CAACTTTGAAGAGTGGCACAAGCTTCCATGGAAGGCTATAAGCATTAGTAAAGGTTCCTAAGCCAGAGGCTTCCGTATGCTAAGAAGTAATGAACTTCCTTTCTATGATGCCTGCACCAGGAGCACACTGCAAGTGAGTAGCATTAATTTGTCAGCTGTTAGTAAGTGCTCATACCCCAGCAAGTTGTAACTGTCCACTAGATCGTAACGTAAGGAGAAATTGAGCCAACTTATTCACCAAATCACAACTTTATGAGCAGTGAAGTAATTTTATATAAAGACAGCAAACAGTGCCTGTTAAGTTTCTGTTCAGGTCCACAGTGTTGAATGAACACCCTGCTGGGGGCTGGACTAGGAGACCTTTAAAAGGTCCTTTCCAAAGTAAACCATTCTAGGCTTCTATGATTCCAGCTCAGTTCTTCACAGGACATATGGAAGGTAGCTTTCTGCACACTAACAGTATTACAGAAACACCTACAGCTAGATCTGCTTGCATGGATGCAGAAGCGTAAGGCAGAATTATAGTGTAGGAGATTGCCACAGTGGAAAAGAGACGGGAAGGGAAAGAACGAAACACCCACACACAAAACCCAAAACAAACCCCACGCTCCCCACCCCAGCCTGCGTGCTCCCAGGTTGCTCTCTAACACAGACCTATGCAGCGCACAAGTGCCAGACTGACAACAACCCCTGTACAACAGGTTTGCCAGACTTACTGCGCACAAGAATTACAGGGCATACACCAGGGTATAGTGCATATATGGAAGAGGTGAACTCTGCCATTTAAGAGCCATAGTTAGTACTCGCAGCATATCAACACTGTTGTAGTTAAGATGCTAAGCAAGATTCAACAAGCATCAAAGATTTATTTTATCAGATCTTTAGCTATCTTGATTTCCTTTTTCTAAACAGGATGCATGCACCATACAGTACGCCCCCTGTATGCCAAATACTATTCAAATGAAACGCGAGTGAAAACAAAGTGGGTTTAGCACAAAAAAACCTTAATTTTTAGTATAGATATGATTTATCTGCGATTAAGACCAAATACTACTAAATTCTAATGCTGGCTGAAGTCACTCTAACAAGCCTCTTTCAGTTCCCCTACAGCCCGTTATCTTTGATGGCTGGGCTCTGAAAGCCCTACTATGTCCTCACTGTGCAATTCAATTGAAGCTACCATGCTGTTCAAGCTTGCATAGCATACCCAGCCTGTATGGAAAGTAGGGGCCCTCATCTTTAGTTACACTATCATTTATTCATGCTGGATACATAAGTGCAGAGAATATCAGAAGCAACATGAAATGGCAACCTAACGAGTAAGTGAAAGCATGCCAGGGATGAGAAGTTTGATCCAGAAGTGGAATTACAAGCTAAGCGGCAACAATTCCTAAGACTACCTGATTTCCAGCATTGACAGTGATATCCTTCTGTATACTCCTCTATGACCTAAAGACAATTACTCTTCCAAGTGCAGTTATTACTTGAGAACAGCATTCCTACGTTCCTCCAACTCTGCAATGTAAGGCACGTGATTATTCAGTTATGGAGATAATGCTACAAAGCCACTTGCTCTTGTATCATACTTTAATAGGAAGGTGGTGAACTTTAGTTTACTGTCCTGTTCCACATCCCCTCCTCCTAATTGCCTTCCTCTGAAATGAACTTAACTGGGGGAGGAAAGAGTTCCCCCACACCCCACTCACATAAATGTAGTAAACTTCATATTGTGTTATGCTGTAAACCTCAACTCCCTCCAAGAGGATCAAGTTAAGATGGGGAAGCAAGATACAATGACTACTTAGATAAGAGTTTTAAACCAGTTAGTTGTAAGCCTGTAGGATAGGGAAGCTGAACTACTGGCATGGTTTGGGCATTGGTTTGCCTTAATGACTCAAAGGGACTCCCTTTCTTCCTCCGAGACATGCAGGGAGATGACAGCCACTCTCCTTCCCCAGTAAACGCTAGAACCATCCCCAACAAAAAGGTCAATGAGTCCATCCAAGGTGTCACACCTGTTATCTTATACCAGCAGTAAGGTTTATTCTGTAACCAAAAGGGGCAAGTTACACATTAGGAAGATCTGAGTGTTACATGATCCACACAGAAATCAAGAAAATGCAGAGTCTACAGCTTCAACAAAAAAATGCATCTTAAGTATTGTTAAGGCACATAAGGGAATATTAAACCCCCCAGAACCCTGGAAATCTAAACATAACTGCATCTATAGAGTAATCTGGGCATTAAGATCTTCAGATAATTTGAAATTAAACCAGATTTGGTATTCTCTCCAAATTATTGAAAAGATGAAGCGCCTCACACCACAGTTCTTTAAGTGTTAAACCTTTACAAGAGAAATCTGAAAGCCAGGGACACAGTTTATCTTGTTTGAAGATTCTCACATGACAACAGTATGCTACTATGCCACAGAGACCTAAGTTCATATGTTTATCCCACAGCTCACATGACTTTGCTTCCTTTAGACCATAAATGGTGAAGAGAAATACGCTCAGCAGAAAAGCAATAGGTACAATGTACTAAGCACCTTCTCAAAATAGACATGTATTCTACAGAACCAGGGCTAAAACTTATTGATATTAAATGTGAATGAAGTAACACACACCAGCAAGTCACACGCAGGTTACAAACACCAATTCACACCGCTCTAGATAAGCAACATTCTATATTTAACTTAAAGGAAAGCAGAAATAGTGATGTGTAAGGGGCAGTGGCATTAATGCTGATAAGTGCTTTTAAAGATACTATATTTTAGTCCAAATTAGTACTCCCAGGCATATTGTGGAAGAAGTCACACAAATCTAGCTTCAAAAGTTAACCATCAGAGGAGTTTTAAAATACACAGAGGACCGAGGGTCCACAGGGACCCAAGAAGACTCTGTCTTACTGACCAAAAAAACCTCAACAAACCAACATTAAATGAAGGTCCCCTGCCCTCTCCTCATATATATACATATACATAAACACAACTCGCACTGGAGTGATGAGATTAGGTATATACGAACAAACAAGTGCATTAACAGGGGAGAGGGATGGCTGACTACTACTTTACCCTCTAAGCATTTAAGCAGGAAAATCTACTTGGATCTGGGACTACCACATGCACCATCAGCGGAGTTGTTTAACAAGGATATTAACATTTGAGTGACACATGCAAGTCCAAGCCAGACCACCCTCTCATGTTTTACATCATACAGATAATTAAGAGGTAGGCAAAACAGGCAGCTGCATCCATCAGTGCAAAAGAACATACTGACCACTAACCAGTAAGTTTTAAGGAAATGTCTCAACAACTAAGGTAAAAAGGTACTAAAGTCTGGGATAAGTCTCAAGGATGCAAGAGATGCTGACAATACTACTACTACTGATGAGAAATTAAAGGTTACTTCTAACATATGAAGATAACTTTGGCATAGTTTAGCAACTTCATGCTAGAAGAGGGAGATAAATGGGATACTAAAGAAAAACCATAAAGCCACAAACTTAATAGGTCAAGAAGTATGTGACCACATTGTAGTACGGTAATTTAACTTTTACTTTATTCCTTTCTCAAAAAGGGAAATATGGAACCTGGAAGAGAAGATTGACCTTGTGGAAATATTTTGTGCAAGTGATATAACTACCAGGAAACTGAATGAAGGCAGCACCAGCATCTTCTCCTACAGTAGATACCATCTCCAGGCTGTTTTACCCGCTCAGAATCTTGCCAAGATTATCTTCTAGTTTTTTCATAACATGAACTGTTTTTAGACTTCCAAGATCTTTCAGATCTCAAAAAAACCCAAAACCCCAAAAGCCAGCCAAGGACTGTTGTGTAAAACATTAACTGGGATGATCCAAAAAGCAGCTCACTTGAGTATCCAATTCCCTGGGATGAGATACCTCAGAAATCTCAGGAATACTGAGAGATTCAAAAATGTATCTATGACAGACAAGTAATATTGTCCTTCGCTAAGGTGATCTTAGAATGAAGGTGGCACATTTATTCAGGGCACGCAGAGACTATAACTACAGGGATTCACAATACTGAGGAAAGAGTAAGGACTAGCATACCAGTGGGTTTAAAAAAGGGGTCAAAAGGAAATCCTGAATAGTATGAAATATTATTATCAATCCCTACAAGATTAAATGTTACTAGGTTCAGATTACAACAGAACTGTAGACTATAGTCATAACTGAGACCACCTTGTGATCAACTCTCTATTAAGCAAGATGCAGTATGAAAACAGAGATAAACACTCCATTACTACGGTGTGTAGCAGTGGTCAGTGATTAAACTCACTCTGCAATTTGAGAAGCTGTTCTCCATATTACAACAGCAGATCTTAACTGGAACTTCTCATTAGGCTCCTGACCGGGTCCAAATAAGCACTAGCATAAGGATGCATGAAGTCCCCATGATATAAAAGGATTTCAGTCTCCAAGTGGAGAAGTTTGCTGAGAAGCTGTCACTCCTGGTTCCTAACACATACTTGAACAACTCAAGCCAGACTAACTACAGGCTACGTTACAGGAACATGGGCTATACCCAACCTATTTGATCTAGTTCAATTTACTGCAATGGCCAGTCAGTCATTGTTAAATTTGTCTGCTTAATAGGACATCTCATCTTAAATACAAGTATTACCCTATTCCTGCTTCGAAGAACACCATTAGCAGAACATGAGCCAGTCCTAGGTATTCCTCTGGGAAGTTTTGAGAGTTCTGTGGGATTGTTTGCTTTTTCCAAGTATTTTTAAGGTATTCAAGTACTGTACTATCCACAGTGCACTAGAGCAAACAAGAAAGCCTTTTTGAGTCAGGTCTGCTCCAACTCAGTAACATTCTGCCGAAAAGGTTTTTTCATTACCAAAGACAGAGCATGAAGAAATTATGACAGAATATACGTACTCTGAAGGAAGAGTTTTTGAGACCAAGTATCCAAACAGGACTCTGAGAATGACCAAAGAAAAACTTATTGTACATCTGAACACTAGAAACATTTCAAAAGCACAAAACTCAAAACTAACTTAAGAGCAGCATGAATTAGCAAGCAATGGGTACAGACCAACAGTTTCACATGTGCATTTGCACTGGCATTGTGAATGAAGATTGCACTTCAGAACAGAGATGGTTTAAGGAGTGTGGTGGTCTCCATTTCTCTACAGCTGCAAGATATACTGACGTAAGTGAGTACACACTCCATCTGCTTAAAATTAATCAGTAGCAATCTCTGTAATAAACATACAAGACAAGTGGCAGAGAGTTCTATATTTGTTCACAGTAGTTTATCTAAAAGCAAAGTTACCTGAAGAAGCAAGGTTACATTCATTACAAAATAAACTGCACAGTCAGTAATGCATCAGATCTGTTACTGCAATTTAATTTTAATCTTTGAAGCAAAATTTTTAGAACTGGATTCCTATTACATGTCAAGATGACATTAAGAAAACTTAAACGTGGCCATATTAAAATCAGATCTCACACTGTATTCTTTCACTCAATATTAGATGAAGAGAATAAAAAAGATATCTTTGTAATGTAGCGGTGGTTTAAAATTCTACTATTAAAGCATATTTTAAAAACACCAGGTAGATTTGCCTCCATAGATCATCTGGTAATTTGATATTTTGTGACGTACAGCAGTAACACAGGAACCACTATCAAGTAGCCAGTCTCATCAATCCTCAGTTTCTAAAGGCTGAAATATGCACGTGTACACTTCTGATAGGCAGCAAGGACCACCAGCACTCCTGACTTCCCATTCGATGTCTGTTAACAGCAAGAGCCACTTCAGACTAAGTCTTCTTTTCATCTCTCTGTCCAGAAGAGATTCACAACTACTGCGGTGAACATGTAAAGTAGGACACAAAACAATTCCTATTTCCTGTCAAAAGCTGTAAGGAAGGCTGAACACCTTACTAATAAAGCAGAGTCACTCGTGTACAGTTTTAGAGTTAAGGATAACACAGCTTTTCAGCTCTAATTGTTTTCTACCCACTCAGCACAGTTAGCACTGTATCTAATGCACAGGTTTCACTTAAGAGACTGGGGAGTTATATTTTCCAACACACATTCAAAACATTTTCCCATCATCTGCATAGTAGCATTTTCTTCTAAATGAAGAGTATGTTGTTTTCTGTAGACTTACTTCACCATCCCACTGTAGTAGCTTTCTAAAGTCTCCCAGAGGAAATCTCCCCCTTTTGTTGGCAGACCGCCTCATGCAGCGTCACTGGGTAACTAATGGGGAAATCCAGTGCACTGTACAAACACAAACATCAGTACCAAGTAACAATGAGATGGCAGAGTGGCACACATCAACAAACTACAGGAAGCGTAGTTTGGAGATAACACCATTCAGATCCTGGTATGTTCACATTATCACAAGTAGTATACATACAGAAAATCCAGTGTGTAAGTCAGAAAGACTATGGTAAAGTTGTTTAAAAATAAGCCATTCTAAGAGGCAAAGATTGAGTAGGAGACAAACATTTTCAGTGAAAGTAATCCATCTAACACCTCAAAAAAGACCACTTTTAAAAATTGATGCCCTCAAGAGAACTGACACAGTTAAAACTATATATTAAATCCTAAGAGGTGCAATACAAGTGAAGTGTTTTGTAACACACTGTGCCATAGTAACTGGGAAGTAACACTACCAGTTCTAGTGGGTTTAACTGCTTTCAGTATTACTTAAAAGCGTGCTGAACAATTAAACGCGGCCTAAAAATTGTCAGAAGCTGTTTCTAACTACACTTCTAGCTGACTACCTCAGTCATACACAGATACATCATTGGAAATCTTGAAAAATAACTGGGCACTTAATCTCAAGGGCAAGAAGTGAAAACTGGGAGGGAAGACACAGACCAAGGCAAACAATTAGATCCATCCAGCACTGCTCGAGTTCTGTAAGTGGCAGGACAGAGCAATTCAAAGTTCACTTTCACAGTTAATGTGGGTTTCCTTTAAGATGCCTGGAAAATGACTATGTTGACCACATCCACATTCTGAAATACTTTTTTGAGAACTCCTAACGAAGCTTTGGCCTAAGGAACAGGAACTGACTCATTTGTACAGTACCCATCCACTGTACAGTCACTCTCAGATGTGTGCCCAAGATGCACGTGGGCAGGGATAGACCAGTCAAAATTTACATTCTGTTAGAGATTTCAGTCAGGGATTTTGGATTGACAGGCCAGCAGTTTGCATGAAGGTGTGCTCACAACTCATCTTTATCACCACAGCCTGCCACTCACTATCAGTGTCTATCAGCTCTATTTCTGTTTCTGAACACGAATTTATCCACAGAACTGGAGACTATGAGCTGAACTCGAGTCCATGAGCTCTCTGCAGAGTACTTTACTATTTGCAACTCAGACTGGCTATGAGCAAAGAGATAAAGATAAATAAACTAGCATGCTATTACAATCTGTGTGTAGAAAATAACCCAAGAGCACCATTTCAAATGGACTTGACTGCACATACTGTGTACTCATTGCATGTAGTGATTTCTAGTTACTTTTCACTGCAAGAAAAAACAGTTGTGAAAGCAAAACTTCAAGGATCCAACAAATCATTCCAATATTTCCAATTCACTTAGCAATCTTCAGCGCATGGGAAAACAGTATGCAATGAAGAAGGCTCTGTACAAGACACATACACTACCAAGTATCACCTTGCAGCTGTTAGCTATGTATAGACTTGCAGAAAACAGGCATCCCATTTAGAAGTCAGCTTTCTACAAAATAGGTGTGCCACTCAGCCATTGTTTAAACCCACCGAAACTGCACTGAATCATTTCCCTGAATAGCATCACAATGAAGTGGGTGTGTTGTTTTTAAATCAAGGTGTCTGCTAAGCAAGTTCTTCTAATTTTTTTGCTTATCAGCACATCCCAAAAGCATAAGACATATCTCCTAAATTCCATAAAAATCATACTTACAAGCACAAAACGGGAAGGTAAATGCTGGATTCCAGGAAGAAAACACCTTTCATCTGACTACAGAAGTACACTGCTCAGGATTTCCATTTGAACCTTCGCTGACCATATAGAACTGGGCTTCCGAATGCAACTGAGACAGGTTAACTTGACATCCCAGGAAGAGTTTTCCCAATGGTTTTGGCTCTCCAGGCTGTCATGAAGAAGCAGCTTTATCTACAACATACAAGTGTTTTGGGTTTTTTTTCTTTTTTCCCCCCCTAAAGGAATATTTGACTATGCTTCCTTGCCCATATCTAGGCACTTTTTAATTAATGTGTACTTACACGGTATTGAATTGCATACTGCTCCTCCACCACAGAATTACATGCTCTTAACCTCAGCTAAGTTAGAAAGTTCCAGCAGGCCAGTTTATCAAGCAGCAAAAGCATACTGAAAGTGCTCAAACCAAATAGTCATAATCTTTAAGTCACACATTACAAGGGGCATTCTGGCTACAACATGCACCTCTTCAGGCATAAACTCCTGCAGGAAATACAGCACTCCCCCCCACCGCCCCGATCAGATAATTTAGCAGATGTGTTCTGTGCCTATCAGGAAAGCAAGACATGCCATGGTACTTTACAGTTAAGAGGCAACTAGAGATTTGTTATTCAAGTATAAAGCCACCTTCTATATTAATTTTCTAGTATATGACCCACATATATTTCAGAAATTTTTGATATAACAGTGCTACTAAAATAAATCATTTCCAAGAAAGAGACATCTAGACAAGATAACATAAGAGGGGTTTTTTGCGCACCAGAAACAAGTGGTCCATTTCAGTTTTTACTATGTAAAAGTTTCTCCTACAGTAACATTGCTTTTACTAATGTAGCTACTGGAAGACAAGACATTGCCTTTCACATTCAGCAGAGAACCATTCCTCCCCATCACTCTCCTTACCAAAAGAGGCTTAATAAAACCAGCAAGGCAGTTACAACTTTGACCATCATCCTGACATCAGTGTACTTTCACTAAGACTGCATATGGGTTTGAGTGGCAGAGGTTCATTCTTTCTGCAGCCACAAACCAGTTCTGAGAAAGCACTTCAATTTTCTGAATGTGAAGTGAGATTTTAGCCTTCTCCAGCTGCAGTATTACAGAAGGTCTTAGTGAGGACTGTTTGATATTCTCAACTAACAGTTTCCAAGCAGCTCCGGAGAGGTAGGTGATTGCCTGGCTAAAGCAGCACTGCTATTAAGAGTCAAGCTCATGTTGCACCTGTTTGACCAAGGGTAGCATTTTTATGGTCTAGATGTGAAGGAAAGCTTAGATATCATCAGTCATTTAAACCTCTCAGACACCCACGAATCACGAAGCAGAGCTAGACTCCTGGAGCTGGTAACAGTGGAGAAGACAGGACAACTAGTAGCATTCAAGTGAACACCACACTTCAAAGGAGGAAAAAAAAAAAAAAGACAAATCAATCACAGACAACTTCCACCAAAAGATTGCCTGCACTAGGCAGCAGACCAGCAGCAGAGTAGAAACACACTAGTCACTTGACTTCCAGTTCTTTCACCCCAGCCACAAGACACATCCTCTTGTCCACCTGCACTAACAGTTACTCCCAAGCGTTAACCACACTGCACTACAGCACAGTTCAGTTAGCACCTACTAACCAAAGGTCAAAAACTTTTTAAGGATGCCTAGAAGCCAGAAGAAAAACTCCCTCAAGCAAGAATCAGGGCAGTTCCCTGATAAAGCAGCTTAATACTTTCATAGCCCATACTGCCATTTTCCCAAGAGCATCAGAGTTGCTCTCCTTGCATCCTACTCAGGCGCTCCCTATCGCAACTGCAAATACTATTATGCGATTTATGTGAGTACTACATTTCCTATAGTTTCCAGAAGAAAGAATAAACATTGGTTTTCATCCTCATTCCACAGCTGCTTGTGGGAAGGGAGGCCTCCTGTCCACTCCTTCCTTCCCCTGAGGAATTTCAGCAGAGGGGCAGAGCTCTCCCAGGCAGGGCTCCAGTTCAGCTGTAGCAACCCAGGCCACAGCATGCCTATTCCAGCTGCTACCTGCCAAAATCCAAGAAACACATCACCCACTTTGCTCGCGTGTCATTTCACATGACAAAATACCTGCCTCTTTAGGGAGCTGGCATCCTGAAGGCTGGTCTTGCTATTGTTAGAGGTACGTTGGAAGCGCCAATTATTGACAAAAATCTCAATTTTTTTTCATTCACCAGGGACCACACCAAATGCAGACCTTTTTTTGAGGCTCATTGGTAACCAAACTGCAAACCAATTACTACTAGCACACATACTCAAAGCTCAAACAGTATCCAGCAGAACACTATAACTCTCATTTACTTACTGAGAAGTCAGTGCTTTATCATCAAGCACTTGAATACCCTCAAGCTTTTGAGGAGACATATTCAACTGATATAGAAAGAATTATGCACTGGTAAGTGATAATGGTACTACAAATGTAGCCATCAACGATGAGTATTTACATATTGCACCTCTCCTGAACTCATTCAAGAAGCTTAACTTCAAACCTGTGACCTTAGTTAAATATTTATTGATGCTACACGAGGATCTCCCCCACACAACAGTTGTCATCTTACTAGTGAATCTGGTTTGAACTTTTCCAACTTGTGAGATTTACCTGAAAGTTTTTCGTTCCCATGTGTTGAACTAATTTAAAGAAATAGCTCAAAAAAAGACCAAATTCTCAATACTTTTAATTTCTTAAGATAACCATCTTTGTTGTTTCAGGAGGTAACTCAACCTATTTCTGACTTTTTCACTTTTTTCCAATTTGCTAGCATACAAGCGTCCCCTTTGTGCTTGCAGGTGGATACTGACAGTATCTTCTGGGTTTTTTGGTGGTTTTTTTTTTTTTTTTTTTCTCACACAGGAACAGAAATGTTATTATATGTTAGTATTTGCATGACCATCTCCCATTCAAAGCATTCAAATCCCATTCTGTAAAGGGCAACTTCAAATGCCAAACCTTCCTTATCACACTATCATACCTTTTAACTAAGTCTGAAATTTAAAGTGAGATTGCGTACAAACATTCTAAGTCTGTTCTTTTAAATATTTTCAATGGTGTTATTCAGGGTTTTCTTTAACATCTGTGCCACAACCCTCCCCAATACAAATTAAAAAGACAAAGCAAAACAGGCCCCTCAAAACCACAACTACTCCAAGCATTTTCAGTGAAAATACAGACAGCATTTGCTAATAGAAACCATTTCATGTTTATTGCCCAACCACACACTTGTTAGGCAAGGGCAGCAAAAGATTAGTGAAATACAAATACTTAATTATTCACAAGTCATCCAGACCTGTGAGGTTTTCCTTAAGGTGTGAACAGCCGGCTGCAAAATTTGGACCAGATGTTGCTCTTAAAATGAGCACTGATTTATACACATGCAGTTTCACCATGACCAAGACAGCTACAAAATTGCACAGCACTATGCACCTATTTATAGTAGTTATTTCTGACGGTGAAGAGAAGTGAATCTCATCACATAATAACTACAGAGCATAACTTCAATAGCACAATCCAATGTGCAAGAAGGAACCCAAATGTCTGCAGAAAGATGCTCACACATGTATTAGGCATAGTTATTGCAAAGATAGAGTTTTGAATGACCATTAGAAAGCCAATATAGTTATTCTCAAGCTGTTGAATTTAACATCTCATTATGTAGATAACTCGAATTTGCAGATTCACCAGAAGAACTGCGTCATTGTCTAGTACTACAAGCAAGCATGCATTGTTGTAACACAAACCAGCATTCCCATATTCAAAATGAAGGGGTTCCCCCCCCCCCCCCCCTCTCAAAAAAAAATTAAAGAACAACAAAA
>NW_010407579.1:0-4316 GCF_000710305.1 Buceros rhinoceros silvestris | reverse complement strand
GGGGGCCCCCCCCCCCCCCCATCTACAAAAATCTTTGAAGACAGACAGAAATTACCATCATGGATGCACACGCTAATTAAGAGTTTGACATGGCTGGATGTCAGGACAAAGCCAAATGTTTTAAGTTGTGTGCATATGACACCAGGGTAAAAGCATGAATTCTGAGTGCTATCAGTAAGATAGCAGCAAAATCTGCAGCAGAACTACTCTGGCCTAGAAAACTTACTTCTTGAGTGAACAATAGAACAGATCAACTATCACGTCCTCTAACAGACAAATTAAAGCAGACTTTAGGAGTAGGGAACAATCTGAACAGTAGTATATAAAAAGTAGGCAAGTATTTCCATTTGAGAAACATAATGCCTGCTCAGTATTTCTAGGCAATAGTTCTGTCAGATCATCAGTTTCCCTGGTTCAATACCCCATTTACAATAGGCAGCATGAGCTGTGCCAATATAGTATACTTTTTTAAAAGAACAGCTACAGCTCCTTCCCTAAACTTAGTATACAACAGCTGCCTAACGAGCATCTATCAAAGATGAAAATTCTCACCTTTATAGAGAAATCAAACTGTCTAGAAAGAGTAATTCCTAGGAGATTACAGACAGTGCTCTCCTGTGAGCCATACCCACCTTTCCCAAGCTCTATTTAGACACCAGGATGATCAGAAATTCTTTGAGACAGTAGAGGGATAACAGCATACAAACATGTCAGCTTGAAAAGGAGGTTTAAACTGTTTTTCTTAGGCAAATAGTTGCAGTTCAAATTTATCAGTAGTAGTGAAGGTAGGCAACATCTTTGTTAGGCAAGCCCACAGAAGGCAAGCTCTCCTGCAGGGAGTTGCACAATATGGTCCTGTCAGTTACCTTTAAGGACAGGTGAGAAATACAGCCATCAGGACTTGCGTAACTAACCCTCTGGGTAGAATGATGGTTCAGAGAACTTCTTATGCACCACATAGTTCTTTAATTTTCAGACCTTCTATTTGTAGGTCATCACTCCATCATCAACTTTCAAACCCATGCAGCAACTAAGATTTTGAGTCAATTCATTCTTAACTTTGCTTCATCCATCTGAGACACAAAGGCAGATTTTCTGTCCTGGGACTGTTTAACTCCTAAGACACTGACATTTGTACCAGTAAATCCCTTATTTAAATCTTTACTGCTCAGTCTTTATGAGCAATATAAGATATTTACAGAAAGGAATTAATGATGATGTTTTGGCATTATGAATGGAAGCCATTATAACTATATTTATCAAGTGCATAGGAGATGGGAGTATTTAGATGTACACTCCACCTCAGTCTGCCTATCCAGTAGCTTAGGTTTAATTTTTTTAAATTTTTTAAGATATTTAAAGCAATATTAATAGACTATCCCAAGCCTCTACAAGTGCTACATCTCTTAACACGTGTATTTTGAAAGATGTTTCCTCTTTTTCACAAATCCCAACAAAACAAGTAACATCAGTTCAACTTTTCAGCTCTTGCTCTGGTAATTTGAAGGAACAAATAAAATCAGACATAATAACCTGATTGTCCCTCAAGAAACCTACTTCAGTCATATTACACTGCATTTGCAACAGGTATAGGTGCAGAAGAACTATCTGCAGTACTAAAGTTAGGTGGGTGAACAAAGTGTTCCTGCATTTATACAGAATGGTTTCCACGTAAAGAATACCAGTTTCAAACCTCAGAAAACAGAATTTAAAGGGGAAAAAATACCTTACTGCTCAAAGAACTGTAGTCAAGGTAAGTAGGGACAACTACTCTCTACCATATAATAAATGGAGCATATCTTAAGAGACTGGTAACAAGTATCCTTGCCTATTAAAAGTTTTCCCTAAGTTAAGGCTTTCTAGAGGTCTAACAACTAACCCAAGAAACAATTCCTAGGCAGGAGAAGGAATAACATTCAAAGAGGTTATGAACCACAGTACTACTAAAAGCAATCCCCCACCGCCACATTTAAAGGGTTAAAAAAACCCCAAAACCAAACCCCAACATATTTAGACATAGAAATAACCTACGCAATCTAACCAGTGCAAGATGCTATAGATCAGGCAGCATGCATCGGGAGTTTCCATAGGTCACTGCAGCTGTTACAATGATTTCTGATCTCCCTCACTCAACCCCCATTTGGTCAGAAGAAGCTACCTTGTATCCCGGAGCTGGGTGTGTGTACCTGTGAAACAGGAGAGAAGCACCACATGCACCAGCACACCGTGTAAGAATATAAAAATTGATAAGGAGTCCAGAATTTGCTATTATCTGACAATTCTGCGACTCACCACTGTTATATCACATAGGCAAGCATCTCCACATGTACACCCTGTCCTGCCATCCACACAATAAAAATATCTTACAGAATCAATCCCCTGATGAAGTGCTACTAAACATCCGAATTAACCAGGAACAGAAGTGAGCCAGCCACATAATCCTTTCAGTATCCAAGATGCGAGCTGATGCAGACTACAACTGCCAAAGTAAAAAAAGCTAGTCTTACGCATTTCTCATGTCGGCCCTTCTGTACATCAGTCAAGCACCATCATTTGCAATAAGTAATAAAAAGTCACTACAATACACAGAAAAAATTACTTGTGGCAGTTTTCATTTTAGATTCACCCCCTCCCAGCACTTTGTAATTCCAAGTATTTTCTTTTTAGAACAAAGATTTTCATTACATATGCTCACGAATATCAGATACCAAAAACATACTAAGAGAATGAGCATAAAATGTAGTTTTGCATGAGATCATGTACTACAAAACATAAGGGGGGTTATTAATAAACTGGAAGAGTCAACAGTATGACACAAACCAAAATACAAGTAACAGACATGATCTAAACAGAATTAGACTGGAACATGTTTATTTAACTCCCAAAATTCAGTCTATGCTTAAATCAGTCAGCCTTCACCCCATACCAGTATTTCAAAATAGGTGAGTGAAACCCAGTGGGAGATAGCTGATCATTTTACTGGCTGATCAGTCAATCTGTTAAGACAACAGAACAACTACAGTTACATTTTTTCAAGCTTTGACTATTTAAGCAGTGTAGTACGTGCTTTTTATTTTCGGGAGAGTGCGGGTAAGGGAGCAAGGGGACCTCTGGCAAGAATGCTAACCTTATGAATTCTTCCTCTGGAATTTTAATTGGTAAATCTGTAAGTAAAAACGTACCCAGCTGCAGGGAGCTGCTGCCCAGCCCCACCACAATCACAGAACCTCAGAGCCCTTTGCTCAAACCTGAAAAAGGAGTGTTTTGCTCAGGTGACATTTAGCCACACCTGAGCTAAGGAGACACTGACAGCAGACGCTGGGTTACACTCTCCCCGACTGGTGAAGCATGTCTTGAGAGGCACTGCGGCTTATCTCCAAATCTATTCTTTTTATTGCCTCTCTTATTAGACATTTCCTACTCATTTTTGCAATAAATTTAGCTACACATCAACCTTGATCTCTATTTTTGCGTACAGCATTGTTCAAAGAGCTTCCGAAAATTGTATTAGGAAAGAGAGAAAGGCCTTTGAACAATTAAGCTTCGTAAGACAAATGTAATCTCAACACTACCTAGCTTCTTTTTTTCCTTTTTGGGAAAATCTTCATATGGAGAATCAAGACAGATGAAAGCAAGAGGTTTAAAAATAAGAAACCCTGTGTTTTATGAATCAGAACCAACCGAGAAGGGCATACTGCAGACAACACCTTTTACCCTGTAACCGAAAGGTTTCTAAATGCATCTTGAGGTTACAGCTCAAAAAGAAAGTAAAAATAAAGCTCACAAAGTTAATAGCAGATTTGAAGCATAAGTTATAATTACCACACGATGTATCTACTCTTTTTTGTCGATTATGCAAAGTCTACAATTTATTACAGGTACTACTGTTCGTCACCTAATTTGCATGCAGTTTTCACTATAACAATTAATGCACCATATTTAAATGTAAGTGAAAGAAGCATTTTTACATGCACTCATATGGCAACTTGGTTTCTTTAGAGTCTCTGGGATTGCATTATATCCAGGAGCCCAGTGAAAACCAGCACTCTGAATATCAAGTTATATATATATATATCTATCTCTCGTTGCATTTCTACCTTGGAGAGAATAATGCCTCTGAACTACATCACATTTTTTTCTAAACACTTAAGAGGATATTAAGTAACAGGCACGTGGGAAGTTACATCTAGTTTTAACATGCAGAAAGCAAGCGATTTTGCCTAGCCTAGTGATTTAAAGTCACTTCGGTTTCCACACACAAAAAACAATAGCTAAGCAAACTTAGCATAGAACCTGCCGCTCCAGTCTTTCTCTTT
>NW_010407578.1:86166-107324 GCF_000710305.1 Buceros rhinoceros silvestris | reverse complement strand
TATATATATATATATACACACATATATGAGAAATGTGAACAGCTAAACTATGATCCTGTGAGTCTGCACTGTGTATTTCTTAGACCTTGATATAATTTCCTGGTTTAAGTACTGGTAACTTACTTCCTTCACCATATGTCTGGATTTGGCTTGTGCAGCATGTGTATCATCTGTGGAGTCTACCCCAGTTATTTTAAGGACAGCACAGACCAAAGAAGAAAATCTTGTATTTGCTCCTGGTAGTTACTGATTTGACACAGCAGTATGTTGTTCCATGCAGTACTGCGCTGAGAGACCCCTCTGACCTCAACTGTACATGGTAACCAATTTCTTGTTTGTCCTCAGAAATGCAGCAGATTCTTTCTAAGCCTCTTATGTGTGTACGGCCGTTTCATACCAGTCCAGAAGCAATAAATACCTAAATTTAGTACAATTTTAGCACAGTGGAAACACAGCTCTGTCTGTATGGAATCCGAAAGATTTCATCTGAGTCCAGAAATGACTGAGAAAGAGAAGCTGTTGTATCAGCCATATACATGTCAGTTAGCGGGAGCCAAGGATTGTTTTAGCCAGTTGTGCTTTCGCCTCACGAATAGCAGGGAGAAATTCTCTCTCCTGTTACAGAGTGCTCACTTCTTCCTGTCTTTTCCAGAGTGCGGTATGTTGCTGTGATGTAATGTATAGCATTGAAAATATTTTGAAGAATCTGAAGAATGTGGAAACATAAAACCAAAGGAACATGTTCCACTTACTCCGGACAAGCACTGTAGCAAATGAATAAGCCTCGCCGTATGGGTTCTTAGCTTCAACACTGTATTCAGCAGAATCCTCCATGGAGCATCTGGAAAAAAAAACCATTTTCCCTCATTTTTAGCTTTCAGTTATTGTTCATAACCTCACAGGGCAAATTCAAATCCCCTTTAATCCCAGAAGTTAGAAGAAGATATTTGCTTTCCTTTTGATTACAAGGATTTCTTATACTTAGTGGTCGGATGGTTCTCATGCTACCCAGAAGCAAAACGTTTCAAGTAATGAGTGAGCAAAAGACCTGTGGAACGCTTGGTTCCACTGTAGATGCGTGTGTATCCTTATCACACTTGCAGTTCACAAGAACTGGTGTCATTCTGATTACACTGACCCATCCTAAACCCCATTGTTGGATCTGCTAGTGAAGTGTTCTTCATGTGCATGGCCTTTCCTGGAATCAGAAGATTTTGGCCATGCCTAAAAAGAGGAGTAAAAATAAATAAGGCTCTAAATTCTTTAAAAAGATTTTTTAACCTTGTGAGCTGCTGTAGATCTTTCTTCCTAATGGCAATGGTTTTGCTCAGACACCACACACTGAAGTCAGTCAGTCAGTCAGAGTCCAGAAGAATTCTCTTTTTTTGTTTAGCATACACAGACTGGGAGCCTCAGGAGAGCAGGTCTTACTCAACTGAAAAAAAACTCAGTCAGGAGGACATCCATTACCTGCTGATGTACAGGGTCAGCATCCCAAACTTGTTTTTTATCTTGTATTTTCCTGCTGGGGCCAGGCGAGGGTCGATGCGGACTCCATTTTTATACCTAGTTGAACACAAAGGAAACATGCTGCTTAGGAAGGGGTGGAGAAACTAACTGGTAAAATTAACAATTTATTTTAAAATTATCCATGTCAAACACAACAGAGGCACAAGAGAAAAGAGGAGCAGACATAATTCCCTCTTTTGCAGGTATCCCACATGAATCCAAACCAGCCTCGCAGCTAACATAGGCCCCCTCTCACAGACCCGCGTGTGCTCCCTCCCTGGGACTGCCTACGGGCAGCTTAGCACCGGCTCATGCTTCCTCCGCAGTTTATGCTCCCTGCTTTGCTGGTTCTGTGAGGGAGTTCGAGCAGATGTCTCCTGCTTCTTTGTGTTCACTGGGGATCTGTGGGAGGTTCATATGCTCTCTACTCTTTGAATAGTTCAAAGAGATGTTCTGGAGGGGCCCGGGATGTCAGGAGCTCTGATGGTAGCGGAGTCAGCTGCCTACGAAGTAATTAGTAATCCAAATGTTTGCATACTTCAAACCTTCCATGGAAGGAATGGTCAATCACTTTAACGAACTGATCCAAGTACACTTTGCAAGTTGTTTTTTTGAGGTGATCTTTCACTTGTTTCCATTGCTGTTATTAATGGTAAATGCTGCAGCCAGGCCCAGTACACAACACTTCCTCTCCTGTGGCCTGGCAAACATGCAGAGCTGAGTAACCAAAAGAGTTGGTTTGTGTTTTACAAACTGTAGAAGCGATAGCAGTTTAATGCTGAAACTTGCATGGTGTCCAAGGCAGCCAAACCTTGATGGGGTGCGTGTGCGTGTGTGTGTGTGTGTGTGTGTGTGTGTGTGTGTGTGTGTGTGTGTGTGTGTGTGTGTGTGTGTGTGTGTGTGTGTGGTGATTTAGTGCTGGCAGTAGATCCTGGTTTCTGAGACTTAAATCCTGAGTTTGCCTGAAGGACAGAGGACAGCACCGAGGAAAGCACCAGGAATGTCAGTCCTACCCCAGAAGGAGCCCTGTAGGACTTTCCACTGCCTCCACAGCCCACTGAACACTTCATGTTTTTATTTGTGGAAATGGAGAATGGAAAGTGTTTTCTGTGATTTCTGAAGCTTTCCCTTCCTTCTTTCTACCAGGACATGCTGTTACTCCTCTGGTTGCTTCCTGAAATGCACACAGACAGTTGGCCACATGAGCAGCAGGAGGCATTGCCGTCAGCTGACGTACCAGGTAACCTGCGGCGGTGGGGAAGCCAGGACTGTACAGGCCAGCTTCACTTCCATCCTCTCCCAGACTGTGTGTGCTCTGAGCGGGATCCAGATCAGAGGTGGTCGCCCTGAACGCAGCTCGATGTATTCTTTCTCTGCACATGCCTTTTCGATGGCCTGTGACAAGGATAGACCAGATAAAGGCAATGGAAAGGGGTTACATTCTAATTATGCAGATTTTTTACAAAAGGGACATGTGGAATGAAGCTTCACTGGCAGGAGTGTAAGGCCTTGTCCTTATTTCTAATGGCTTCGAGGTTGTCCTAACCCCTGATTGAGGTTAGACTCCTCTCCACGATGCTAGTGAGTCTTGGCAATTTTAATCCTTTTGGCATTTCTACTACCAAGAGAGATGTCTGATCTGACCTTCCTCCGAAGGGCCTTGCGGTCAGCTCTCACACGCAGCAGCCTGCAGTTCTGAATAACCTCCTTTTCCAGCTTTTCCATGTCATTCCCAAACCGAATTCTCTTCTGCCCCCTCTGTTCTAGCTCTAGGATGGCAGCTTCTCTTTTTAGCTTGTAATCCCTGGAACACAGGATGATAAAAGCCAACAGAAGTTAGGATAATGCTTTTTATTTTGTTTTGGTCTTTCATGTTGTTGTTTTATAGCACATATATTTGGTTAATGGCCGGTTAGTATGTTTGGTATGAATGTCAGGCAGTTACAAGGGCACCCACTATTTGACCACTGTTAGTCCTGGGCAGGAAGCTGGGAGAAGGATTCAAGGGAGGAGGGCTGTGGCTAACTGCTTAGGTTCAGCTATCACAGAAGGATGGACAGCATGATCATTGCAAGATTTCCTAGGAAAGAAGGGGAGTTCCATCTGCTACCATTAATTTACTAATCTGACCGTATTTTCCATTTATTCCTACGAAATTTGGTCTCTCTAAAGCCCTTGCTTGTGAGCAGGGCAGTATTACTAATTACCACAGGTACCAAGGTGCTATGATTTTGTTTCCTGCATTTCAGCTGAGGTCTGGCATTCTTCTTCTTAAAGGAGGAACCTCTTGATTGAACTTGCTCTTTTTGCTTCCAACAAAATGAGTTGGAAACTGTGACCCCCTATGTACAAAGGTGGTGATGTCTATAATGGTGGTATTTGAGTTATAACGTTTTCTGACTTACTGTGGTATTTCGGAGGTCAGGGCAAGGGCAGCTGCTATTGATAACTCTGAAGGGCTGAAAGTCTCTTCTTCCTCACTTCCAGAGGCAGACGCGCATGAAAGAATCCAGACAAGGTTCCATAATTTCATAGACTCAACAAATCTGTGGATGCTCAGTGCCGAGTGCAGGAGGTCCTGTCTGGACCAAATTTACTCACCTGACCCTAGTGCTGTGGCTTACCTGGTTTTGAACCTTTTCTTTCTAGTTGTGGAGGTCATTTGCAAGCTGCCTTGCCTCTCCTCCTTCTGTACCTCCTCTCTGTGGTGGAAGAAGTTTCGGGTTCCCATGCTGGGAAGTCAAAAACAGACTTTCTTGCTGGAATAGAATAAAATATAAAGTGGCTTTCAAATCAGACACCTTAACAGTATTGCTTTAAGTTACCATTAAGTCCTTGCTTTGCTTTGATGTTCCAGGGCTGTAAATGAAAGTTCATTTAACACCATCTTCTGCCATTCAAACCATGGAAATGGTTTGTTCCCTCAGCCACTCCTCAGCACACTTGTGCTCCAGACCCTGCACCAGCTTCGTTGCCCTTGTCTGGACACACTCCTGCCCCTCAGTGTCCTTCCTGGAGTGAGGGGCCAAAACAGAAGCCAGGATTTGAGGTGCGGCCAGTGCTGAGTACAGGTGGATGATCCCTGCCCTGATCCTGCTGGTCACACCAGTGCTGGTACAAGCCAGGATGCCATTGGCCTTCTTGGCCACCTGGGCACACTGCTGGCTCATCTGCAGCCCCTGGTGACCAACACCCCCAAGACCTTTTCCATTGGGCAGTTTCCAGCTGCTCTTCCCCCAGCCTGGAGCATTGCAGGGTGGGGTTGTGATCCTTAGGGGTCACAACATGGGGGTGTTGCTTCTTCTTAGGTCTTAGAAAAAGGTTGCTAAGTCATGCAGGAAACAGCATCCTTCAGAATATTACCCTTAAAGGAGCTGCTCAGTGAACAGCATCATTTTCCCCAGAGCAGCCAGAGAACGTTGCCAGTGAGATCTCTGTCTGGCAGGTGAAACAGGGGGAGCAAACATCAGTGCTCTTGGCTCCCACCCATCCCCTGCACTAGGGGTCTGGCTGTTGCTGCAGCCTCTCCTCTGGCAGTGAGCAGTGTGCTGCTTTTAGGCACCGACTAATGACTGGGCATTACATAAAAGTAAATTTTAGAAGCGTTTCTCTCCTTCTCTCATTCTGTCCTGCAGTTGGTTCCAAATGTACAGCACAATCCTTAACCTGTTCAGGTTTTCACCTTCTAAGAGCTTAGGTTACTTTATAAAAAGCTTTGGGCATGTAATAGTTGCTGATTAATATTTGATCCAACATACTTGTGAATCTGTCCCTAGCTCATGTTCCATTAGTGAAATTTTCCCTTGGCAAATTTGCACCTGGATTTTAGTTTTACTGATTTTCTAATCCTAAACTGATAAAACCCCCAAACCCCTCAGCTTCTCCTGGCAGTACAATGATCTGCTAATATAAACACATCTGTTAAAAAACTGTCCCTGGAGAAGAACAGTTGTATGGAAAAGCAAAGATGTGGTAAATGCAATTATCCCAAAATGCAAATGAAAATACAGAATTGTCATGATACTATTTCCTCAGTAGACACTAACTTTGGAAGAAACACAGAAATGGTGGCAAGCATCAGAAAGAGAAAATAAACCAGGGTTTTCTGGAGAAAATAGCTTTGTGGTTTCATAGGATACTGTTCTCCAGACTATTTCAGCTGCAGAATGACTGCTGGGCATCAGATCTTTGTCTCCATTTTCATGAATGGTTTCTGATCCCAGTTAATTTTTTCTATGTAGTGTTTTTAATTTTTCTCTGGACAATTTTCTGTGCTTTATAGTCAGTGTTTATTGTAAAGATAGAGTTCCGATCTGCTACCTGAAACCCACACTTTCCAATCTACATATTTCTTTTTTCCTAAACTCAGCAGAAAACCAGAATAGATTCTTGTAAGAAAACATTAAGAAAATCAGTATTTTTGTAAGAACAACCCTGGCAAAACAGCCCTGACACTTTAAAGCAGGTACAATCACAAAGCACAGTCTATGCCTGAAGCGCAGTTCAGATAACGTGATCATACAAAATAGCTGATGCTGCTATGAAGATCTTACAAAATCTGGTTATAAACAGTAGCTTATTTACAGAGAAACCAAACTCACCCTGTGAAGACTACAGTGAGAGTGCCTGTCCTGGTGAAAGAGAGGGGACAAAGGAGCCCTTCCTTCTCCTTCCTGATGACACTAAGAATGACTCTCCCCAAAAGAATGTTCCCCATGTTTGAGTGCCCATCCTGGAGTCTTAAATATAGCACCCAACCATGCCATCGCAGTGACAATGGGGAGCCCCGGGCAGCGCTTATGCAGTTGGAGCTGTTTACTGTGATGGCAACGAGTCACAAACTCTTTTTCAGATCGGGCAAATTAGTGCCTTTGCCAAATGATACAAGAAAAGACAGGTGCCTCCAAAATGCAGGCATCGGGCATTGGGTTATCGGCTGCTCCTTTAGGCTCAAAGCTCCCAAAGCATCTGAAATGAACTATGAATATTTAATCTCCTCCGGGAGTTTCCCGCGGGTTAACAGTCCCATTGCTGCATAATAGAGTGAAATCGTTTTGACATCTCTTCAGTGGCTGCCAGCTCCAGCCAAATTATGTCTGGGTATAATTAGATTGGGAGCAAACAGCAGCTCTTACATTGGGGTTGGCTGCCGCTACTATACTCTCTTATTAGAGGCAAATGAAGGTTCGCTGCAACATGGGGGTGAGCTTACAGATCCAGCTGCCCGTGGTGGTGTCGAAGGAGCTGGGGCAGGGTCAGAGACCAGAGGCTGCTGGTTTCCATTCCTTCGAGATAGGCTTGCAGCTTCAGCATTCAGGATCAACCCTTCCCAGCAATGTGAGAAGCGGGTGGTATTTTTTGCGCTGTCAAAAGTAGAACTGAAGGTTTGAAAACAGCGAAGCTCTGAAGCTGCAATACCAGTCTGTAAGCCAGACGGCTTCCAGCTATGCTTTATTAGTTGAGGAGCTAGCGCAGGCCTTGTGGAAATGAAGCAAATCTGGCACGGTTTGAGTCACCCTGCCCGTATTGGTAGGATCCATTTCTAAGAACCTTTGTTTGCTTCTCCATCCAGATGAAACAAAGCCAAACTCCAGCAGGATCAGCACTACATCTGCCAAGACTTCTGAGTGCGAAGTTGGTTTAGTGGCCATGTTTCAGACATGCCTAAGAAAGCAGTAACAGGTACCGCCGGGCAGGCACCACTGAGTGCGGTTTGGTGTAAGCTGAGCTGTCAGTATTTCAAGAAGAGTCTTAACTTAGGCTCTCCTCACATGGATGCTGTTTCAAACCTCTAACCACTTTTGTCACCTTTTTCATACAAAACCTCTTAAAATCATGTCTCCCAGCTCTTGTTACCTCAGCCTGAGAAGAGAGAGAACATACGTGTCATTTGAAATCCTCTGAAGCAGCAGGTGTAAGGCCGCTGGTTAGCACTGAGATCCAGCTGCTGCTGTGCAGGGTCTTTTGTGCAGTTCTGCTGCTCTACGCCTCCCCATCACTAACAGCAACGCTGTGATGCCAGAGCTAAGCTGTAAAGTCCCTTTTATCAGGGTCCCTGATACTTTCAGAGCTGCCCCTCAGCTCTGCTTCATTCTGTCTCCAGAATTTGGAGCTTTTAATTTGTTCCTTGAGTAAGATTTTCCTCAGAGTACGTGTTAAAAACTCACCAGTGATTTTTTTATAGTCTTTGAACTGGGCACCTTTCAATGCCAAAACAAACAGCCAGCAAATACCAAGGGAGAACACGAGCCTCGGTCACAGCAGTATGTTCATCCCGGTGCAGGGATCCCGGGGGACCCACGAGCGGGGAGGGCTGCTGGTGCGGGGAGGGACCAAGTGACAGCTCCCAGATTTAGCTGAGAAGACAAAGAGTCCGACTTCACTCTAGGGTTACAGCTGCCACCTGCCACGCTGATATCCATGTGACAACTGGAGCTGCAATGCTCACCTGTCGCGGGTGTGACATCTGCCTAGGAATAAGCACGGTCTTTGTGGCAAGGCACTTCTATTTTTTATTATCTAGAGCTAACTCAACTGTTATCTGGAAAAGTCAAGATAAACAAGGAACAGTCCATTGTTAGATACAGATGGTTTCACTGGAAGACCTTTGAAACCGTGTCCTTCCCCAACATGCGAATGAGATCATCAGCCCCCAGGGTAGCTGTTTGCTGTGATGCATTTGAATCAAACAAGGCTATCAGTCTGACCAGGAAAAGGAACAGGCACATGCTGGTGAGGGATGGACAAACACTTTATTCCACAGCTACAATAAAGCTCAGCAGCATCAACATCTGTTCCCAAGCTTTTCCAAAGAGGAACAGTTTTAGAAGGGATGAGCTTCCTTTAAATTTACAAGATGATTCATGAGACAAGAATCGATCTCCTTCTGCTTAGTATGTCAAGGCCCAAAAGATAAATATTGACTTAGCAGGAGGTTCAGAATATTGCTGTCGGTTCCCTCCTTACAACCTGGCTGACAGAGCCATGCTCTCCTAAGGCCACCTTCCTGTCTGCACTGCGCTGCCCATACTGACCCTCTGCTGAGGGTTATGTTTCGCCACATGAGCCAAAATGTTGACATTTTGGTATCTGATTATTCCCAAGTAGCAACACTGGGAATGTTGTTGACACGAGATATACAGCCCACAGGCAACTCTGAATGAGGTAGTTGGCATCACTGCCTTGAAATGCAGCATCTCCAGGGGGAGTTAGTGGGGCAGAATGTTACCCCCAGGGTCTTACGCTCCTTGGAAACAGCAGAGCTGGGCTGCTGTGATTCCTGTAACTGCTCCATTTCAATGTGTTGTTTTTGATGGTGTAGTTTGGACACAGGAGACATCAAACGGCTCAAACGACATTCCACAAAACCTTTGATACTGAATGGTATGAAGCAAAGCTAAACCAGTGGATGTGTCCTTTGAGTTTCTGCCCAGCCCATGCCCATATTCATACCTTTCATACCCTGTGCCACAACACCTCTTCACCACATCTGGCACTTTTTGGCTCTGTGTGACATGGCCATAGTGCTTTGATCGTTATTGATGCTGAGTTCGGAGCTGAACCTTCCCCTGAAAAATCTCTAAGACTATTCCTTTAATCTTGGGTTGAATCATCAAACTCATTTATTTCACAAGGCTACAGTTTATTTGCAAAATGCCTCAAAGCAAGTGGAATTTAGTCTTTAGCCTCGGCTTCCTTGGACTGAGGAAACATCTGAGTGTGCTCAGGGTGAGAAGAGCTGAGTTTTGCTTTTAGTCAGCCTTTCTCTGGCAGCGCTGTTCAAGGGAGTACTTCCCCATTCCATTCAAAGCCTTGCTTATTCCTGTAAATGGTTTCAGTTCTCCTCTAAAAGTGATGTGATCAGGCACTCACCCTTATTCACCCCACCAGTGGAAATCAACAGGCTGAACTATGCTTTCCTCTTACTGAAAAACAATTGCCTCCCCTGTCCCCCGAGTTAAATACCGTTTAACTTGCTTGTGGTAAAGGTGCAGTGCCAAGGGAATATGGCTCATTCCAGGGCTGGTTACAGGAGCAGAGGAGAGCTCTGCAAGGAGCCTCTGTCATGCAAATGAAGCATGTTCCTCAACGACAGTGTCTGTGAAGGGTGGGAGGAAGCTCAACACCTCCCTAGTCTCCCTCGTAGATTACTGAGTGCCTGAACTGAGATTAGTGAAAACTCAGATTGAGGGCTGGACTGAGGTTAGCTTAAATCCGCACGTTCCTGCCTGTGCGGAGTAGGACCTGAGCTTTGTCCCTGGGGATTTCAAGGGAAGAAGAGTCTGTGTCACTATTTGAGAGAAAGAAATGAGCAGCAGCTGAGAAATAGGTCAGAACTGGGCCAGGACTGCATTAATCTGTTGCAGAGATGAAAAAGGCTTTATCTTTCTATGAGCATTAGAGAGCACAGCAGGGTAGGGGACATGTTGTTTCACAGAACTGCTGCATCAGGAGCTTCTACCAGAGCTTCAACAATTGCTTTGATAGCAAAGTCCAGGTCATGTTGCTTGGCATGAATCATATATCCAAGTGTAGAACACCAATATATATTGAATTCCTTTACTGTGTCACGATACATTTAATTCTTTTAGGTTTGCATACATCTGCACCTGAATTTCTTCAGAGGGTAAATATATCCTGGACCTGGACCTTTGGTGTTGGAAAAAGAACAAATACAGTTTCTGTTGTGAATTTTGCTAAATTTTCAGTAAACTGAATCTGGAATTTGAACTTGGATCTTAACTCATCTTTTCAAGTATCCCAATTCATGATGAATTTGGAGAATATGCAGAGAAATAAAGGCCCATTATTGAAGTACAAAGATGCAGTATTGCAGCCTCCTGAGAGGTAATTCCATCAGCACAGGTACCTGTCTCTGGGACAGAACGGTAGTGGCCACAGTCTGACAGCTCCGTGCCGTGGTAACACCTCTGAGATCTGCTGCTTTTATTGCATAAACAAACCCTTACTACTATTTTGTGCAAGCAAACTTTATCTGGATTTTAATATCATCAAGTCATCCTAATAACATTGTGTGTTTTCCTCCTGATCCCACAGTACTTTTAAGTTCAAGTCTTTGAACAGCAGAGCGAGGCGGGTGCCGTTGTCCCGGTCTGAGAGAGTGTCTTGGAACACACCATTACTCAGTTCTGAGCAGCTCAGCTCCTTTGTTGCTGTTAACATTTCTGGTCCATGAGTCCCTGGGAACATCCCTGGCTCTGTGCTGTACTCCCCAGGGCAGTTGTTACTAATACTGCCGGGGAAGAGCAGCGTTGCTGAGAGAGATGACAGCGGTTCATCCGCTGGAACATAGTCTGCATCAACTTTCACTGAAGACAGTAACAGAGGCAGGTCTGCTCGCTGTCCTCTGTAGCATCCTGCTTGTTCCAGCAAAGACAGCGGCAGCTGGGAGCCAGGCACTTGGCTTTCCGTCCCATCCCTCGGCAGCAGCAGCTGCTGTGCGTGCCCGGGGCTCCCCTGTGAGAGAACTGCCTCTCTCGTGTCACTGCTATGCCACAGTGCCACGTTAGCCCACTGTTCTTTGTAATTCCAGTGGCTGCAGCTCTCGCCCAGCATCTGGGTTATGAGCTTTCCACCATCAAAACTGTCAGGAGAAACTTCCTTGAGCTTTTGTGTTGATTGCGGATCCTTCTCGTTGATGTGGTCTGTGCCTTTGACACACACCCCATAGGTTAGGGGCAGAATTTTGCTGGACATGGCAGCAGGAACCCTTTGCTCACCTATTTGAGGAGCGTAACAAGTAGGAGCTGTGCTTGCCAAGCAGGGTGGCTGGGTGGGTAGCTGGGATGTCGGTACATCCATCTGTTGCTGATAGGCAGTTTCTGGTGGACAGAAGGACCACGGTGGCTCCAGTGCTCTGCCCAAGTTGTGGCTGATCTGTGGTAACTGCACTTCAGGGATGAGAAGTGAAGGTTTGGATAAACTAATGGGCTTTATAATATGCTCCACTGTCAGCGTGAGAGGCTGGAACGATGAAATCCCTCTGAAGTCCTGTCGAGGTAGATAGACAGACACACATTATTATCCAGAAGTGAAGGTTTGCTTTAGATTCTTTACGTCTTTCTTTGGAGAAATATCAGTAAAAGCTGTAACAACCACCAAGGACCTGCAATGTGGGCAAAAGAACTCTTTCTTTTTTTCCTGGGGAATGACCCTTCAGAGGAATACAGGCATCCCTCATCCTGCATCAGGGCAACTGTGCAATCCTCAAATACGAGGAAGAAAAAAATCCTGCTTCAATTTTTGCAAAATTTGGCCTAAGCCCTGGAGCATGGCAAGGGATTGCCCTTAAGCTCCTTTAGCCTGCAGAACCAGTGCTTGCTGCAGGAGGTGAAGGGTAGGGAAGAAGGCCCACAGTTTCAAGAGGAACTAGTGATACAAGATGCCTCAGGTTTTGGCTGCCTAAACTGATAAAGGGGCCAAATTTGGGGTAAGTTCTGAGTCTTTAAACTACCAGTAGTCTCCAGCGATTGCCTAGACACTGCTGACATCTGCTCTTGCTTCCTCCTCGATCCACAACGCTCTTTAAGCTATTTAATTAAGCTATTTAATTTATTTAAGCTACTTTAATGCTATTTAAGTGTGCACACATGGTCCCTGGTTTGCTGCAGTGGCTGAGGAACACTTACCAAAGCCATTGGCTGCGCACCGTGTTGCTTGACGTATTTGTACAGCACATAACTGATGGCAGCAAACCCCAGCCCGGCACAGAATGCGAGTGCCACGAAGCAGTAGAGCAGCCATGAGTTGTCTGGGTAGTGGGGAAGAGAACAAGAGGAAAACGTATCTTCAGAGAATGGCATTAGAAAAACTACATGAGGTCAGCTGGGTGATGTTACAGGTCTAGTCTCGTGGACTAGGTTTTTGAGTCAGGAAGGTCATTGCTGCTTCAGTATCTTTAGCAAGGCTCCTTCTTTCATACCAACCAAAAATCGGTCTCTTGTGTTTCCCAGATCCCAGCTGGACATTTAAATTCACAGTTAACAGCCTCACCTGCTAGTGTTTTAACCTGAAACACTTGAGATTTGCTGCTTTTCTGGAGGGTATAGATATAGACGGTTCCATTATATTCAGTGTCGGGGTCCAAGCTGGACACTTCAATTTCTTTGTTGTGCTCGTTCTTTGTCCACTGTTTAAAAGAAAGGCAAGTTCTGTGTTTTAGAAAGATTAAATGCGTATGTTTTCTCCAAATCAGATTGCAAAATTCAGCATAAAATTTTATTTACTAGTAAGGTGTTATAGGTCTATAATGATTCTGTATATATGAAATTCTAACTAGATATGCTTTCTGCTGTTACCGTATTTAATTCTTTCATTTCAATTCCTTAAGACTTGCATTAATTAAGTTATTCTCTTTTTTAGTCTTTTTTAGTGGTTTTACTTTCTCCTACTTGTACAGTACCCTTGGAAACTCCAGTTTCCTTTCCAGAATTTTAGAGGAATGATTGAAGTTCCTCTTGTCTACTGAGATTCAAAGACTCTGAGACTTCCTCTTGTACACCAGAAATCTATAAGCTCTGAGGTCCTTCTCCATCTCACGCAAAATGTGATTTACAGAAATCAGTTGTGCTTTACCTTTTGGTGTGTCCTTTGGTTGAATATTGTTAAGTGATAATCAACAGCGTCAAATTTGCTATAAATGTCCTCTACGGTTAGCTGGCAGTCATCCTCACCTCTCAGGGGGGTGGGAGGGGGCCGTATGAGGAACTTTATGGACCGTACAGAAGGAATACACTCCACTTCTGGTGCTCCAATAACTGCTAGAGAAGATAGAGCAGACAGGGTGAGCTGTTAAGTTTAAAGCTGGTGCGTTATCAGATCACCTTCCACACATCTCATACACCCACCCCAGACTCACTGTCAATTGTTTCTTCTCTTTCTCTACAAAAGGGTGTTTGAGCTGTATTTCGCAGGAACAATCAGGCAGCTGGAGAACCGTTTTCCCATGAGGTTCTGTTGGGGTTCACGATCATTGACAGCTAATACCACCTTGAATCTTCCTTGACAAATATGCAGTGGGAAGATTTAGCCACACAACCAGTGAGGCTCCCAAGGCTTCATGGTGTGCCTGTGGCATTGCTCGCTTACGGGTTGGGAACATTCGGTATCCATTGGTCTGGCTGCTTATCCTGATTGCCAGGAGGTCACATTTCGTAGCTTCTGGGACTGTATTACTGGTTGCCAATGATGCCTCTTACTAGTTCCCTTCTGCCTCTTGTCAGCCTTAACAGCAGTTCTTCCCCCAAGAACATCTGGCCTTTCTTTTTCTCCTCTAATCCCCCTTCAGTGTCGGATCTCAGGAGGGCCTGGCCCATTTGCTCATTGCCTTCTGGACCAGTAACAAGCCTTTTTCAGACCTTCACCCCCTTCCTATCAAGCACAGAGTCTTGCAATACTGAGGCTAGAGGAAACGCTGTCCTAATCCAGAGCGAGACTTGGGGTGAATCCCTCACAAACAGGATTTATTAGATTTCAGCAGTGGTACGTACTCTCTTTCCTGGGTTCAAACCTTTCTGAGTGCACCCACTTGGAGGAGCAGTAGTTGTGGCCGGTGGCCCTCACCCGGGCGTAGTAAGGCTCCGTGAAGTTCTCTGTTTCACGAGTGAGATTGCAGAAAGGCTGCGTGATACTCTGGCACTCCTGCTTGTTAAGCCAGGATTTTTCTCCATACCTGAGGACAAAAAAAGCTGTTTGTCTGTTTGGTGGCACAGATGCAATACACCCCCCTCCAGAATGATCCAAACAGGCTGTTTTGGTGACTCTTAGTCACTGCCCAGCTCTGACACTGAGTGATTACGTGCAAGTTTGCTGCAGAGTCTGCAGACCTACCCAAAGGCAGAAAAGCTCCTGGGCAGCACTGGTCTGATTTCTCTTAGCTCTGGTGACTGAACCAGAGGAAGATAATTGCTATGACCTGTACTTACAGAGGAGGAAACTACGGAACAGAGAGAAAGAAGTTGCTGAGTAACTCAGTAACGTCATCCCAAGATGTAAAAGTATTTGCTTAACTGAGCACTGTCTACTGTTTAAATAACTCTGTCCTTTACTGGGTTCTGGTCCAAGCAGAACCATTTCCAGTACAGTAAAACAAGCAGCAGAAACAGCAAAGTCTGCTTGTCTTTCTTGGCCCTTCTTTCTCTGAGAACACAACAGAACTCCAGAAAGAAGCAAACTTCACATACTGTTTATATTGGACGTCAAATACCGTTCCAGGGGGAAGATCTGCTTCAGTTTCCCATGTCAGGATGTTCTCAAAGTTTGTAGAAGAAAATGCCACACGTTTCAGACATGATGACCTCTCTGTAGTCACAATACCTGTGGGAGCAAAGAAACTAGTGCTGAAGTGCATATTCGGGCATCTCAGCTCCCAGGCGAATGTGAGCCCAGTGCTGCTCAGCCTTGCAGTGAACAGAAATACCAGGCGTGAGAGTTTCCCTTCGCCAGAGACGGGTGCAGAGCAGAAGCATGAGCAGAACGGGAGTTCGAACCACGCACAGTCACTGTGGACACCCTGTAGATTGTTAACACATCCCAAAGAAATGTGAGTCAGGAATTAGTACAGAAAAGCCTCAAAAACTCAGGAGAAAGAGAATCCTTGAGTTCCTTATCAGGCTTCTTTTAAAGCAGTTAAAGGGCTGGAGAACTAAGAAAAATAACGTGTTTTCAAGGCTGATTCATGTCTGTGAATATCTCTGCTTTCTGCCTGTACTCAGGGAAGTGATACGCTGAGATCAGTTCCCATCTTGAAGACGTGACTGCTGATGACCTGTCCTCCAGGTTTTATTGGATGGAGCCTGCCTTACACACAAAGACCTAATGCCTGGACTCTGATCTGGGTGTGCCAGGGTGCAGGCAAACAACTCCCTGAGCTCCCTGCCTTCTGAGCCCTCTGCCTCCTCCCCACGGAGGATGGGCTTTGGCTTTGGTAAGCAGAAATGGCCACTGCCCCTGACAAACACACCCTGGTCTGAGCTGCCTGTGTAGAGCAGAAGACCACCACGATCCACCTGCGGCAAACTGCCTTTGAGCAGCCGTTGCAGAGGAGTGTCCTGGGGACTTCTGGCTCTCTCCTGGCCTGAGAATACAGGGACCAGAATTTTCTCAGGGCTGGTTGACAAGACTTTCTAACTTGCAGAGCAACCTTTGGAATTTATAAGCTCTGTACCTGCAAATTACAGGCACATCCTCAAAGACAGATAATTTATACATTGCTCAACTATTGGTTTCCAGTATTGATAAACACCTTGAACATGCGTGGGCTTCAGCTGGAAATGAGCAGTCC
This sequence comes from Buceros rhinoceros silvestris, assembly GCF_000710305.1. Lineage (NCBI taxonomy): Eukaryota > Metazoa > Chordata > Aves > Bucerotiformes > Bucerotidae > Buceros > Buceros rhinoceros. Next base: position 91,513 of record NW_010407578.1, on the reverse strand, counting down.
CAGTGTGGTGCTGGTAAATGGAGCCCTACAATCATGAAAAAATGGCATGATAAGCAAGCGAAAGCCGCCATTTTACAGAACAAGGGTGTCTTGGACAAGATCACATTGAGCAGTTGTGGTGGAGCGGGGACTAAACCACACCAGTTCCTGGGTTCTCGCTCCAAGATTTCCCTCCAGCTGCCCCCATGGAGGAGAACGGAGAGTGGGCAGGTTAAACTAGCCTGATGTACAGGGGGAGAACTGGGCAGGAAGGCAGAGATGAAGTCTTGTCTGTGGCATTTGGGCAGGGAAACAATGCAGAAATGAATTGCTGTCTAGTCCAGACTTTGTCCTGACCTCTTCTGCAGTTTAGCACTTGCTTCTGCTCAAGGCTCAGCGCAGTCCTCCTGGCGAGGGAGAAATGCAGCAGTCGGTGTAAAGTGGGTGGATTTCCCTGTCTGAAGCACCATGAAAACGGAGTCACCAATACCCTGATCATATCAGAAGTGGGAAATCTCCATCTTCCCACATTTATCCATACTAAAACACGGTTATGCAAAGCAGCATAACACAAGTACAGTCAGGTGTGGGCAGGAAAAAACAGGCTAGTTCACAGTGTGGAAGTCTCTCTGTTCTCTGAAGCACCTTCCCTACAGTATCAAATCACATGCACGAGAGCAGATGAGTGATAAGGTTGCTTGCTGAAAAGCATTTGAAAACGGAGCGAGTTTACCCTTGATTCACCCAGGAATGAGGTTGCCACATCTGGAGCAGGGTGGCTTTTAGGGATACATTTTTCGTACCTCTTTTAAAATCGGGGCTGTTCTTGTATTTGTGTCTCCACTTGAGACATAGGGGGACTGATCCGAATTCCCCTGAAGTCAATGACTAACCTTTACTCCCCCAGGGTCTGGGTTGTAACACATCAGGGACAAACACTTTGAAGTGAAGGAATCTTTTCTTCTCCCTCCTAATCCTTAAAACACTGAGCACACCACCCGTGCTTTGGAAATAGTAAAAGGAGAGAGCAACACAGAGGGGAGCAACCTCAGACAACAGCTCGTTCTCTAGGTCTTATTCCAGAAAACATGATCAAACTACCTCCCATGCTACAGGATCAATCAGAAACCACCACCATCAGAGACAGAAAAGGAGAAGACAGGACTTACCAGCCACTGAAAATACAGCCAAGACAATCAGAAGTTGCTTCATGAATAGCTATACAAGCTGGGCCAGGAGAGCAGGCAGCCGATCCTCCCTGTGCGCAGGTGAATCACCTTTTACAAGAGCTAAATTGTTGCTTGTGAGGCCAGGGTGGATTTGTTTCTGAGTAAGAGGCTGCAGAGCTCCTGTCCCGCCTGCCTTCAGGTGTGAGATCAGCGGCTGAAGCACTGTGCGCATGTGAACGAGAGAATGTCAGTGACAGCAGGAGCACCTCTCCCTTTCTGAGGGCACACACCTAACTGTGCAAAGGTGTACAAGCCAGAGGCTGAGAAAATCCCCGGCATTTGAAAGAGCGCCAAATACCGTTTTGCTGATAAAGAGCTTCCTGCTGGAAAGCCCTCTCTGGGCTCCCGCAGTTTTTGGGGCTTGCTTTTCTGGTCAGGTAACTTGGTCTTGATAAAACTCCAGAAAAGAAAACGTAGTGCTGTGCCCCTAGTTGGTTTATAGCTGCTGCAAGGAACACCTGTTTCCTTGAGAAACACCTTTGAATACTTTCTTGAGAGGGAAGTCAGCTAGATCACTAGTTTTTAAGCTCTTCTGTTGTTCATACCGACACGGGGCGGGAGCCAAACGATGAGCGCGCAGCCCTGCTGCGGAGCACGGAGCTCCCCAGGGCTGCCCCTGAAGGCCTGGATGGCTGCAGAGGTTCTCTCGTGTGACATGGGAAGGACAGAGCCTTTCTGTGGGAGGAGTGCATGCTGTCCCGTGGCTTTTCTGAAAGGTCCCTGCAAACCTGCAGTTTGGTTTTGCGGCTGCTTACACTGCAAGCCTCTGTTCTGGGTAAGAACTGGGAGTTCGGATGAAATCTAAACAAGAAAGAGGTGTAGTTCCTTTTCCATAGTGTTCTTAGGATTTTAGGGTGGTGTTACGTTACATTTTCAGGCTTTTCTCAGAAGGAGAGACATTTCCTTCTTCGGTCAAAAGTGAAAACTAACTGTCCGTGTCCAGGAGATGCAGATTTAGAACCCCCAGTGGTGTACAACGTCTGAAGAACTAGTACAGCTGCTTGTTTTACCCATGATGTCCTCAGCGGAGAATGTTTCTCACACAGAGCCTGTGTTTGAGGCTCAGGAAACCCCCTTAGCCCCTGCCTTGGAGTTTTTACAGCACAGCTGTGGGATTTCTTCAAGAAAATGGACATATTTTGGGCAATCCAGAATCTTATTTTGAGTTAGCAAAGTTATAATTCTAAAGTTCGCTTAAAGTCTGCTTTTAAAAGTCTGCTTTAGTAGCTAACAGAACCTTGGCTCTCAGGTAGCAAAAGTGCAGTTTTACAAAGTTCTTTGTTTGAAATTACTTATCGGAGCTCTGCAGCTCAGTTATCAAAACTTTAATTAGCAAGGATCCTTGTTTAAAAAACTGCTGAGAAGTGAGAACTCTGAGCCAAGGTCGAATGTCTCATTAACTTCTTACAAGTTTTCTAAGTGAGGTAATTAAAAGGGGGGCTTTTCATTAACCTAATACATAATTAATGACAAGTAACGAATCATAGTGCCTAAAAATGATGTAACCGATTACTAATGAATTAACTTTTTTAACCAGTGACAAATCATAATGTTTAGATATGATGTAATGGTGTTTACTAATGAATTAGCTATGGAATAAAAATAAGAGCTATCTGGGAATAAATGGACACCAGTCGTTATCAGATTGGTACATGTGGCTGTATTGTGTCTAAGCCTCCTGCGTCGTTTTGTTTTTTAACACATAGCCATTCATGGCTCCGTTCTCTGGCTTACCTTATCCCATGGCCATAACCCTCCAGCAAATGGGGAGGTCCTGTCTGCAGCCCTCAGCCCTGCTGGGACTAACTGGACCACTGCGTAAAGCTGAGGTTCCACCGAAGCAAAACTACCTGGACTGTCTTTCTGAGCACTGGGAACTGCTCAGTTGTGATTGCTTCAGCCCTAGAAAACCTTTCACAGAAATACCTGCCCTAAACCACACAGGACAGCTGGGCATCAACAAATTGCTTATGAGCGGGGCTCTGATATTGTCTAGAGCCTGCTGAAAGCTCCTACATGCCGGATTTTGTTCTTATTATTGTAAGTGAGTCCGTAAGCAACATCGCACCAATTTAATCTACATACAAACCCTGTGTGCATGTGAAGCTGGCACTGGTCTATCCTTGTGGCCAGACGAAATTCCTAGATAGAAATTCCTACCCCTCCGCTTACCTCTTCACCTGGATTTTCTGTACCTGAAGTGGTTTCTATTCTGTTTCTGCTTTGATACTAACAGGGCTGTGTGCTTCAAACCACACCACCGATGCAGAGCTGTTGTTTAGTCTTTCTCATCTCTCTTGGACAAGCGCAGAAGCCTCGCAGATTTATTAACTGAGACACACCTAGTGTGTCCTACATCTCCCTGCCTGCAGCTCTTCGTTTGCTGGCAAAAGAATTGCCATTTTCTTCCTTCCCTCATGTCATGCCGTGTGCGTCTGCTGGGTGATGATGACCCATGCTCGGGCAGGGGTGAGGGAAATGGTCATGCACCTGGGACTTCAGTTCTGAGAATATTAGAACTGTGTTTCTGCTTGTATTTCTGGAGGCATGTTTGTTACCTCTTGCATAGCTTTAGGTACCTGAAGGTTTCCAAAAGTCTGGTTCCAAATTTAAAATTAAACACTTGGCTTTCAGTTTCCAAACCGAGGAGCCTGAGCCTGTCAGAAGGTGGTTCCTAGGGACGAAAACAGGCGGAGAGGTTCGTGACAACAGATTTTCCATGAAACTCTGCTTATCACTTGGCACAGCTGGGGAAAGAGGAGAAAAATATGGCGTGCCAGAGATTTGTCAAGATAGTAGATTAAGGTTAGAAAACCCAAGGTGGTTCTCGGCTGTGAGACGCTGCGGGCTTCAGGCTGCAGAGCCCCACGCTGGGGGGGGTTCGTGAAGCCTGGTGACTGCTGATCCAGGGAGGGAGGAGATTTGATTCCAGATCTTGCGCTTACCCAGTAGATGAGCCATGTCCAGGCTTTTTGGTTGACTGGGTCATACTCTTCCAGTGAGGGGGGAGAGCTGCTTTTCCCCTTACAGCCACAACCGGTAAGGTGTAAGAGCAGGCCTGATTGCTCTGGAAGAGGGAGCACTATACTCTGGCTGTCCCTGATCCTTTTGGAGTGGAAAGCAGGTCTCAAGGCCTGGTGAAAAGAAACAAGGAGGAGCAGGACGCTGCCTCCACCAGTACAATGCAGCTGGCCTGCAGCCTTTCCCCCAGCTTCCATCCTGCCAAAACCTGGATGAGACAAAGAGCTGATGCCAGGCCCTGTTTGCAGAGCTGTAACATGTCAGAATAATTTTGTAGAGATTACACAACTTCAGAGCTTCCTGTAACTCAAAGCCTGGGTTTTTCCCGTCGTTGCCCAAGAAGGTGGGTGGTGATATTTGGATGATGTATATCTTTCTAAATGGACAGGAGGGGTTACAATGCAGGATGTACCTAAGGACACTTTGTGGAGGACGTATAAGAAAAAAAATGGAAAATTCTAGTTTGAATCTTTTCTTCGCCCTCCTCTTTTTACTTTAACTCAGGATCTTTTTCAAAGCAGTTCCCGGCCCCTCCTATCACCCCCTACCTCTCTCTAATATTGTCCTCCCCATTCTCTGAAGATGTCGGTTTAACACCCTCCATCAACACCCTTCTCTCATCCAGACAATCCCTTCGTGTGCAGAGAATGGCTGTTGTGTGTTTCCCTCCCTCTTTTAATGCTTTGATTTTCTGCACGTCTGTCCTGGTTTGAGCTAAAACTTCCTTATTTTGGGAAATGGACAAATAGAATTATTCCATGTAGTACAATAATTGCGCATTTAACTGGCCAAATGGAGTCAGGTGCAGTGTTACGTGTCAAGGCTTTAAAAACGCAGCAGCTCAGAGGAGGTTTCTCTCTCTCCTTCCGGACTCGCTGCACGGAGGGTTCCTGCCGCGGACCTGCTGGCAGACGTCCAGGCCTGACCAGGACCGGCTGGAGGCGACCTGGTGAGCAACCAGCCCCAGACCTGAGGGCCTGCACCCCCCGGATCGCATCGCTCTGTGAGCTCCCGGGCAGCGCACGCAGGGAGCCGAGTCCTCCCACGAACCTGCTCTGCCGAGGGACCAGGCTGAAACCAGGCCTGCTGGGTCCGACCTGCCGATCGGCTGGGGCCGG
>NW_010407578.1:81763-86072 GCF_000710305.1 Buceros rhinoceros silvestris | reverse complement strand
GCACCCCGCCCTGCTGGGCGCGCCCTTGCCGATCGGCTGGGCCTGGGGCCCGAAGACTGCAGAGTCTCAACTCTCTGAACTGTTTTGCCATCCCGTCTGGAAATCGGGTGAGAATATTCGAACTCCCTGAACTCTGTGTCGTGCCGAGAGTCTTTTTTTTCCCCTCTGCTTAAAAATCGGCTGCCCATGCCGCCCCCCCTTTCCTGGCCTGAGAAGAATTCTGCTCCTCGCCGGGACAGCAGAGCTGCAAGGTCTCCGACTTTTATCTCGTCGTTGGCTGCCTGCCCAGAATTCTGACCTTGAAAAAGAACAGTTTGTGTAAACCTTCACTTCTTCGGTTTTTTTCCTTTTTTCTCAGTTTGTGCATATGTGTAAAGTAGTTTTATTGTTTATTTAAAGTTTGTTTCAGTTTTTCCGAATGCAGACCGAGGTGTGAATTTCTTCCTTCCCCTTTGAAACCCTTCTGTCTCTGGCAAGACAGAAGGAATCGTTAAGGATTTGAAGAGTTATTAAAGTTATTGTTACCTCGGTCCCTCAACCCTTAACAACGTCCTTTGGAATAAAATGGGAGGGTGTATTTCTGTGAGGTGTGGAGAGCCCAAATGAAACAGGTCAGCATTGCCCAGTCAAGGGAGGTGCTGTCTCTCCTGTGCCTTTTGCTGGTGGACTTGGATTTGGTTCTTTGCTCAGAGGGATGGTCACAGTCCTGGTCTTCCAAAGACGCAGAGTGACCTGGCTGGGAAGTCTCAGGATTCCACTAAACCAAAGCGTTAGGAAGCCCCTGGTCGGGTCCTGTTTTCAAATGGGATGTTTTCCAGGATGAGCTGCAGTCACCCTTTGTAGTTTTGGGAAAGAAAACGACACACACACAGGGAGTTGTATATCAAAATATTATTGCCTCTGCGTAAAGCAGCTTCAGACACTCTGCACAGCAGGAGGAATTTCGGCTGCAATAAGTATATTTGTATAAATATAAATAAATAAACAAACGTTGCACATTTGTCGGGTTGTTCACTCTGTTGAAACACAGGAGGGGATCCGTAGGCTGAGGTGGAGATTGCTTCATCCCACAGAAGGCGAAGGTTGCTGCGTCTCTCTGTGTGGTGCTTCCAGGCGAGCAGGAGTGGGGGTGTGCAGTTACAGAGCAGTGAAGTGGTCACCCTGCCTCAAAACCAGCGTGCAGGCACTGCGCTTGGCCATCTCAGAAGCCAGCTGGTGGTTTTGCTCAGATCCGGACTCTGGTTTTGCTGTCTCAGGGTGGTTTTGCCTTTCATAACTCACGTGTAAAAGTTACCTTGCTCCAAAGGCTCAGGTGAATGCGAGGCACTGCGTGTTTGCTGCATGACACTTACATGAGGCAAACGCGAGGCATTGCGTGTTTGCTGCCTGACACCTACATGAGGCATCACCACCGACCTCCCCCCCGGGTTGGTTCCAGTGGTGTGTGTCACACCAGCGCCTTCACGCCTCATCACAGCGGTGCTTGTGCGGAGGGGTGGTGAACAGACATTAGTTAGTTAGCAGGAAAAATACACCTTCTGTCTCCCTGAAGCCACACGCCTTGATAGGCCATCAGTAGGAAAAAACTGTCCAGGACAATAAATACGAAAAGCACCACGATCCGTTATTTGTCTGTGTTGTTCAGGTGTCCTTGCTGGACAGCTGGAGCTCTCTGGTGTTCTCCAGGCACGCTACAGGACTGCAGCGGTACTCTAGGTCCTTCCCATGTAATGTGGGTGCTCCAGGCCTTTGATTTGAAACTTTTGGTCGTATTTTTCCTCCATATTTGGATTTTCAAATGTGTCACTTAGCACTGTGGGTGCAGGAGGTGTCCCTTCTGTCAGACTGTCGCTGTCACAGTCACTTGCGATCCCTTCATCTTCTGCCACCTGCAGCGTCTGAAGGGAAATGAGCAGCTCAATACTGGGCTCGGCGCTGAGCTGGGACACCTCACCGATGTGGACCTGCAGATCAGCGATGGGGGTCTGGCAGTACGTGGTGAAACGATGAGCCTGCCCAGGCAGGTAGTGCTCATCAGCTGGACCCGTGTCACAAATCCCCTCTGTCAGGGTCATTTCCAGGTGTTCACCCCCATCTGTGTCATGCTGCCCATGTTCCCTGGGACCTGGGAGTCCCACATCAGTGAGGGATATTCCACCCAAAGAGGAGCTGTGAGAAAGGGCTGTCTGCTCAGCCCCTTGGCATCCCAAGGCGTCCCCTGTATTGTTTCTCACTGGAAAGAAAGAGAAGCCCAAGGTACTCAGGTCAGGGACAGATTCACTATCCACAGAAAGACCTTCAGATCCGGAGTCCAGGCTGGTTTCCCCCTGCGCTGCTCTGGAGGGTGGACAGCTGAGACGTCTCTTTGGAAACTGAGGCATTTCAGTGTACGGGATGAAAGTACTGCTGTCTTCTTCATCCTCCTCCTCCTCCTCCGATGAGGATGATGAGAGGAAGGAAGCCATCCGTGGCAGATCGGTTCTTGCTAAAGCCGTGTTTGTCGTCCTGTAGGACACTGGCTTCTCTGTGCAGATGAGGTGGTCCCTGAAGAACTCCTTTTCACTGAGCTCACAGAGACAGGCTGGTCCAGCAGCTTTTAAAGGAGATAAATCCTGCCAGGGAACGGAAACGAGACCCACAGGTCGGTGAGGTAGTGATGCTTTCCACGGCAACCGGGGGTACAGGAAAGCTTATCATGGGACTTAGAAACGCAACACTGAGGAGCACAGAACTGCCCCACCCCTCCCCAGTTACCCTCTGAAAATCCCCGAGACTTGGAGCCGGGAGGAACCCCCGCGTTTGGGCCATACCAAAGCATGAGGCAGATCCTTCCCCTTAGTGTCCTGTTTCAGCAAGCAGGTGATGAAGGCGCTTGTCACAAAGATGGGGAGGACAAACACAGGGATCATGGCAGAAAATGGGAACTTCCATTGCACTGCTGGGAAAGAAGGCACGAATGACCTGCTGGTGGTACAGAACGGGCTCTTAGACTCAGTGGTCCCTTCAGAAAGCTCAGGAAATGTTGGGCTCAAGGTCCTTGTCTTAGAAATGCAGAGAAAGGATCAGACTCCAGGGACACACCACAAGGGGATGGTGACAGCACCAGCACCTTACTTGGAGCAGGGAAAAAATGAGGCTCTATTCCCGTATTTTTCAGGATAAATTTGAATATTCCCAAAATTTCATTGTAAGCGTAACTCAAGTATAATATTTCAGGGTCTTCAGAAAATATTTCAGCGTTGGATTTTTAAAAATGAGAATGTTTCTAGAGGAAGCAGGAACTTTTCGCTAGAAAATCACGGAATCCAACCAGTCCGTTTAACAAGAGGTCTGGGGTTATTTTTTTTGCTGGAAAGCTAATTGTGGTGGAAATCTTTGCCTCACCCTGATGCCATTTGGTGTGTTACCACGTCCCGCTCTCGGCAGGGCCCTACCTCTGTGGTTTAATAGCACGCACACTGGCCGGGAGAACTCGCTGTGCTTGAAGCCAATGCTTTGGTAGGAAGATCTGGCACTTAAGCAGTAGTTCCCTCGCAGGGTGGTGGTGTTGATGGTCACTGTTTCCTTCCGGAAGTTACCTCTGTACTGCTTCTGTTCAGAAACAAGAACAGAGGGTTGGAAAGATGATGATTCCATTTTTGGGGTAGTATTTCTCTAACTTTTTAACTCTGGCCATTTTGTTTTCTCCAGGCCCTGGGTCCAGTCCCTCCCTGCCCAGAAATCTGAAGCTATTTCAGTTCAAGCTGGGCATTGTTCTGCCGTACCCTCAACCAAGTGCTGCTTTCACTGACCTTGTGTTCAGAGCCGGCTTCCCAGAGGTCCAGGTCGTACATCCAAAACAAACTCTTCACGCAGGCAGCCAAAGGGAAGGAGGCGTTCACGTGCATTTGGTTCTTCTCGACGTACACGTTTAGTGCTGGGGGAGCCAGTTCCACTGTGAGGGAGTGACCAGACATCAGGAGAGTGGCGCAACTTCCCAGAAACCACGCTCTTCTGTGGCTGATCCACACTTCTGTTACCTCGTGACAGACAGGAAGGAAGGAGGAAGGCAAAGGAATCCCAGAATACCTCTTTTACCTCTTTTTTTATCTGTCACACCCCCACTGACATGTACAAAGGCCATTTGTTCCCCCAGGGCATTGGTGACAAATTCTGACACTTGCTATAAAATTTATTTTCGGTGGTCGTGGCTCGTTGTTCTCTGCACTCGGTCACATCTCTGTCATTCCTGACTGCTTGGTGCTGGGCTGTGGGACCCACTCTGTGGCTCCCCCCCCCCCCGTTGGGGGGCCCCCCCGCGCGGGCGGTA
>NW_010407578.1:80505-81740 GCF_000710305.1 Buceros rhinoceros silvestris | reverse complement strand
CTCCTTGGTGCGGGGCGGTGGGACCCACTCTGTGGCTCCCCGCCACGCTGTTGGGTGTCCTCGCAGCGAGGCTGTAACCTGACAGGCACTCACCATCCAGATGGTATTCCTTGGACTGGGACTCTACCCATGGCGACTGGAACGGTCCAGAAACAGCTTTTACTCGAGCCCGGATTTGAACGAACTTTGGAACTGAACAAGTCAGGTTGCAGGAGGTACTCTGAATATTTTTGCAATGATGAACGCTTTTCCATTTGTTCATGGGTTCCCCGCTAAAAAAAGAAGGAAGCAGACCATAATATTAAATGTGCTGGTTTGTTATAATTTTCAGAGCAAGAGAAGGAGGTGTTTTGGAGGGTGGGTACTGAGTCTTGCTCAGAGTTCCGAGCACTTTCCAGACAGATGAGGGTTGGTTCTGGTGCGAGGCTGCAGCCGCGTCACTGATCGTTGTGACAGGGGTTAATGTGCCGTACAGAGGTTCGCCCTGGGCTGTGCTTCAGGCCGACAGCCTTGGTCAGCGCTTACCTCTCATACCTCACCGTGTACCTCACGTCTGGTGGAGAGCCTTCTCCTGGCATCCATGTCAGGATCATGTCGAAAGCCTTTGACAGGAGTGTAACATTTTGAGGAGGGGGAAGTTGCATGTGACCTGATGGAAAGAGAAGATTGCAGGGATGATTTGAAATACGTTTGGGGATAGGAAATATCACTCGGGTTTGACCAAGGTGGTTTCAAAATCAGGGGCAGAGCAGCTTGGTTCATTTAAGACTGGCCATTTGCAGCGGGAGCTGGTGTGTCTGCACTGTAGTTGTGTTTTCCTCATCTCCCACAAAACATCTTCATCTCGACAGCTTTCAGAATTAGACCTGTGTTTGTGTGAGCCACCCTGCTCATCGGTTGGAGTGCCCTCCCCCCGCTCTCACTGGGTTTCGCTGTCTCCCGGTTTACAAGCCCACAAACTCCAACCCGACTCCTTGCGCTCGCAGCCCCTATCCCCGGGTGAGGCAGGCACAGCCAGCTCGTGCTGCCAGTCAGTGCCAGTTCTCTGCAGGCAGCGCCCACCACGAAGGCAGCGAGGGGCAGCATGCCGGCTTGCCACGTGTGCTTCCCTGGCACCGTTTGTTCCTAGCAGCTAGACAGGTACATCACCAGCCTTCGACCCGCCACTTTCTAGAGCCAAATTTTAAACACAGCAGAATATTTCACTTTACACGACTCTTTCCACTTTACAGTGC
>NW_010407578.1:79724-80433 GCF_000710305.1 Buceros rhinoceros silvestris | reverse complement strand
ACGAGTCTTTCCCATTTACAGTGCTGAAAATTTACCTGTGTGTGTCTCCCGTCCTGTGAGCAAAGGCGCAGAGCACAGCGAAACGAAAAGCAGCCAAGCAGGCTGGCCGGTCCCTCTGGTCTGGGGCAGGAAGCACAGTGCCATCAGGGTGCTGGCTCTCCGGGCAGACGTGCCAGAGCAGAGCTGTCCCACTTGTGACAGATTTCTTGTCTCGCTACCTTGTCATCCTGTGGTTTTCTTGCCATGAGCCATAGGGGTTACGGAGGAGCGTGCTGTTAGTGACCCACACCCAGGTGCACAGCTGCGCTTCCTGGAACGGCCCAAGTATCGCGCTGCGGATGTGAGAGTGCTTCTAGGACAGAAAAATGTGTACAGCTTACGGTATGACGCCCTCCAGTGAAACGTCCCTGATCTCTGGCACAGGCCACTTGCAAAAGGAGCTCGGTACAACGGTATCTTGCGAGGCGCCTCATTAACAACTTGACCTTTGGATTTTCCCTGTGTGGCCGTGTAATCGGGTAAGGTTTTAGTGCGTGAGATATCTGAGGGGAACCTAGCAATAAGTGAAAACTAGCAGTCAATAGCGTGGGATACTATGAGAGTCTTGTGTTACAGGAGATGGAGGATTTTCTCCTGGTTTGTGTTCCCAGGTTCAGAATGTTTACAGAAGTTCCGGAATTATGCTGCTTCACAGGAGGGGGAAGAAAAG
>NW_010407578.1:76402-79573 GCF_000710305.1 Buceros rhinoceros silvestris | reverse complement strand
CAGAGATCTGCCCCAAACCCAGCGGGAGCAAACGGAAGGACATGGATCCTTCTGATAAATCCTGTGGTTTTGCTGCAGTTTCCTTGTACCTTAGTTACCACTTATTGACTGTTTGTCCTTGTAGCAATCCGCGCTATATTCTTACGGTGAGCCTACGAGCTGGAGTGGGAAGAATCACCCAAACGCCAATGTGGTGTGTAGTGAGACCCGTTTATTGTTTACAATACTTCTCTATTTATAGACAGTAGATTCTTGCTCATGTGACTGGTTACATAGTGATTGGATATGTTCCTTGTCACACAGTATGCATCTCTTAAGGCACTATGATTGGATACAGGAGTTAGTTCACTCGCAGTTTCTGATTGGTTAGTGTTAATCAAATAGGAGCTAGTTAGAGATATAATTTCCCACACAATAATGTTGCAGCTGGGTTTCAGCTGCTAAGTTTCCCAGAGAGAGTAGCATATTTTTCACAGTTCTAATTTCTGCTAGAATGATAGCAACAGTCATCAACCCCAAAACCGTCACGGTCAGGAGCAGCTGCCAGCACTGCGCCAGCACGGCCCTGCACGGCCTGATGGATGAGCGCGTTGGCTGTCAGCCTGTGCAGCTACGAAGCTCTCAAGGTGTTTGTCTTCTCAGGACATAGTACCTTCACACTCCAGAGCTCCCTGGGGGCAAAGCTCAGGTGCTGAGTTGCTGCTGTACGTTACAGCCGCACACGCCTTCCTAACGCGAAGCCATGCAGACCCCAGTTCTGGTGTGTGTGTCAGAAACATGCTCTTCGGCTGACACATGCACTCCCCTGCTCTGTCCATCACCATCACCCCCAGGCCTGTGTCACAAGGAAGGGAAATGGGTCGATGAAGTTACCACACAGAAGATAGGAGCAGCTTGGAGAGAAGGGACTTTTCTGGGGCTTCCCCGGATGGAAAGCTCACCACGCCCTGCAGACAGCCCGTGACTGCGCCCGAGTGTCAGGTTCTGGGTAGTAACGGGGAGAAGAGCTGATGGAGATGGGTTTTTGTTGGCAAAAGCTTTGAAGTTTGCCATGAAGGTGTGGAATGCTTCGTTTCCCTGAACATGGTATGATTCAAGCTGTAGGAGACGCAGATACAAGGTTCTTCAGTCACAGCTTTCTCCCAGAATCTCCTTTTCTTCTTACCTTTACCACGGGCTTCTGGTACCAGGACAGTTGTGTCCGAGGAAACTATTCCTCTTTGGCAGAGCTGGTACCCAGCACGGCTCTTGTGCTGCCCGCAGCAGCCTGGGCATAGTAGGGAGCGATTCTAGGGCCAGTCTCGCTTGGGGTCGCTGAGAGCCCTCCGGCAGCTTCTCTGAATGATGACGCGTGATTTTTGGTAAGCGTTTGCCAGAGGTGAATCTTACCGTCATCATCGTTTGTTGTGAAACATCCGCCCTGAAATCTGGGCTCCACCAGGCTGTGGCAAAACTCCCCGATTGTGGCTCGACTGGGACCTGTCCCAGTAAGAACAAGCGTAGCTGGCAGCAGGACCTGTGCCGCGAGGTGTCGCTGCCTGTCAAACAAAATCCGAGCGTCCCTCCAAGAGCCGGGCTCTCTGCTATACCTGTTCAGGAACCGGGCAAGCTCCACTGCACTCCTTCCCCCCCGCGCTGCCCAGCCCCCCCGGTGCCCTGGCCCACAGCAGGGTTTTCCGCAGCATCTTCTGACGGTGGGCACTGCGTTTGCGCTGGGGTGCCCCGGCAGGTGACGGGTCGGGCGCTGGCAGAGCCAGACTCGTGTCCCCCGTGTGAAGGGCAGGAAGCACCATTGTCTGGTGCTGGAAGCTGCTGTGGGGTCTTCTGGCCTGTGCTGGTCTGGGGGATGCAGGCAGGGGTGCCTACTGCTGCAGAGGACTGGGCTTCCTAATGCTCTCCATCACTGGGCACGGCACGCCCCGGTGCCCACGTTCTCCCGCTGCTTCAGGCGCATGGAGCGTGAGTGCGTAGGGACGGGGTTGTCGTTCCTGAGTTCAGTGCCTCATCCGTAGGTGGGTCTTTGCTCGCTGCTGTAACACCATGATACCTGGGGGTCTCTTGATGTGTGACCTCTCCCCTCGCTGTGTGCAACAGGTGATTCAGACCATGAGGGCAAACCCTGCAAGTTGCCCGGAGTCAGGCTGGTGGATAGCTGCCTCTGAGGAGGGACACTGCCCTAACCTGGCAGCGTGGGCCCTGCTTTGGTTTGATGAAACCTTTGGAGGCAATAGCTGTCCTCCCAGCTCCCTCCCGTGGCTCTTGCCCCACCCCTGTCCTGGTCTGGCAGAGCGGTGGTGCTGCACTCTGTGGGCTCGGGAGGATGACCGATCCCGTAGGGAAAACCCTGCATGTTAGACAACTGAGCAGGGCATTGGTGGTATGAGTGGCACCACGGAAACCAACCCTGCTCCCTCAGTGCAGCGTGTTCAGCGTTTCCCACATGCTCTTACAGCACCACACTGCGCGAAGGGCTGGCCGAAAGTTTCCAGAATCTCTTACACTGTAAAATAGCCTCCACATGGACCTTCTGCAGCTGATCTCTGGGTCTTTCTGAAATGTTAAGAGCTTTTTTTGTACTATGTATGTATCTGGAGGCGAATTTAGAGAAGGTTTCTGCTGCAACACCGGGAAGTTTCAACTCCACATTTTTTGGGAAGCAACATTTCCATTTCTGCAGGGGAGAAATCATTCTCCCCAGCAGCTCTGGGAGCCCTGTGCTGGGGGAGGCTGCTTGGCCTCACAGAGCACTGCAGGCGGCAAGAGAAGGTGGCAGTTGTCACTCACACTCTGGACACTGATGGTCTCAGCGCATGGGAGTGATGTTTCCCAGCAGCTCTTGCTGCACCATGTGAGAAATTTCTTAAAGCAACATGATCCAGATAAAAATGTGTTAAAAGGAGTTTTTCCCTAAGATCTTTGTAAAGGAGGGACCGAGACCTTTAGTCATCGAGGCTCAGCTCTGTAAATGGCCTTTTCCTTCCCTGCTGTTTAATTAACTGCTCTGCTTTGCGAGGGCATGATGCTGCAGCTGCTTCTGGCAGCGCCCGCTCTCTGTGCTGCCCGCGTGGCCGAGCTGGCCGCCCCTGTGCTCGGTGCCGGACCTGTACTCGTGGCTGACGGGGCCGCCCGCGCCCGGCGTTCCTCCCCGCTGCTGCCAGACGCAGGCCCCAC
>NW_010407578.1:72551-76311 GCF_000710305.1 Buceros rhinoceros silvestris | reverse complement strand
CCCGCGCCTGGCGTTCCTCCTCGCTGCTGCCAGACGCAGCCCCACATCCCTCTCAGCACGGATGTGTACACAGCGCTGTGAGCAAGGCACGGCAAGGAGGAGTGACTTCCCCGCAGCAGTCCAGCTGGCACATCCGAGGCTGGCGATCGGGCAGCGGAGGTTCCTGGCCGAGGTGCGGTCTTCAGCGCTGCGAGGGTGCTGTTCTTGGCACAGCATCTTTCTGTCTGAAGGTGGGAGAGCTGACGTAACTGCGATGGCAAAAGCGCACAGTGTGGGCCTGTCTGCAGAGCTGGGCAGAGCCAAACCCGAGGGCAGGAGAGGAAACTTTCCTTCGACGTTTTTCACCACCTGCATGGAAAAGTGACTGAGCGTGGCAGGGTCTGCGGAGAAACGGCTTATGAGCCCCAAACTAAACAAAGAACAGAATCTGAGATGGAAGGTGAGACTTCCAAAGGTTTCCCTGGAGCCACTTGGAGTTTTTGTGGAGAACACACTGTTCTTCAAGGAACCGTATGCTTGTGGTGGGGGAGGCAGACAACTTCCAAACAACTCAAAAGTCGCCAACTTTGGCAACTTCCTCCCCTGTCCCGAGTTTCTGGCACCGAGAGGACAAGTTTGGACCTGAGGTGCAGGGATTGCTCTAGCTTAGCCAGCGCTCGCCTCTGTGGCAGTTTTCCTGCCCCACTCTCCCTCCTTTCTCCCTCATTTATGTAGGTCTGTAGGATGAGTTGCACAGCAAAGGCGTTTGCGCCATCCAGGAACGCGGGGTGTGGAAACAGCCACCACCCCTGCGAGTGGCAGTGGCTCTGGCTGTGGTGCAGGGGCAAGGCATGCCAAGAGGAGGAGATCTGTCACAGTGACAGTGGAGACCATAAACACCACCGAGCTCTGGCAGCGAGCTGCCTCCTGCCTTAGTGACCTGCCTTGGTGAACTTGAACCTGCTGGTCTGTCCCTGGCAAATCTTTCTGTTGAAGGCTTAGCTCTGACCTGGAACTGGGGGCACTTGCTCTGCTGCGGCTCAGGAGGAGAAATATTTTCCTCTTGGTGCTTAGAAACTGGCCTGACACACGGGCTGCTGAGTGTTGGGTCTGAGGGGAATTAGTCTGGAAGGTTTGGGAAAGTAAATACGGATAAACAAAGAACAAAATGCCATGGGGAATTAAGAGGTTAAAAAATACGCAGAGCTGGGCAATGTCAGATGGTCAAATAAAATGCAGCCACGTCCTCTTGACCCGGAGAGGCATCTGGGCGACCTGTCACCAGCAGGAAGAGAAGAGAATGGGCTTGATTTGTATTTTAATCTGAGACTGAAAAGACTTAAAATGAAAAGCAAAAGCAAATGTTCCCCATACGACTGCTGTGAATCATTTCACACCCTTTATTTCTTCTGCTGGGGCAGGGTTTTTACAGGAACTGTAGACAGCAACTGCAGCCAGCACAGTTCCCAACACACGGGTCATGATTTGAAGGTGTCTGCGCTTAACAGCCAGCTCGTGCAGGTCAGGAGAACATGGGAACGACATGAAACCACCAGGACCCTGAGGGTCAACCTTCACGTTAGGGGTTGTACCCGTGTCACGGTTTCGTTAGACATTGCACTCTGGCGGGTGTTCAGGGCGGTTAGGCAGCGCCTTAGGAGCTGCCTAAGGAGAACATAGCGTTTCACAGCTCTTCCAGACCTGCACAGGCAGCGTTGTCCCGGGTCCAAGACCTCTCCTCCCCCGTAAGCCTCATCACCGTTAACATTGCAGCAGCAGCCGGGGCACTGCTGGGGCGCTGGTGGCTGCCTGGCCGCGCGGGCAGGAGATGGGCTCAGCCTGCACGGGCCAGTGGTAGTGCGGGGAGAAAGGGGCACTTCCCTGGCATCTCCACCCTGGCCAGGTTGGGGTGCTGCTGTGGTTCGGGGAGCGCGGGAAAGACGCACGTCTGTACCCAGTGGGGACAGCTGTGCTTCAGTCCACCCTCCCGGCACCGTCCCCTGCCGCGGTGTCACTCAGCAAGTGCAAATCTGCAGATTTTCCTTTTTTCCCCCCAGCAAAGAGAAGCCCTTACGGAGCAAGGCACAAACCTGCACTCGTGGGTGAAACCCCTCCTTCCACAGGGGTCATTTCCCTCACAGCAGGTGAAGGAGGAGAAGGATCTCTCGTGTCCGTGGTCACGGGATGCTGCGGTTGCTCATGCTGCAGCTCCGAGCTCTCTCCAGTTTTGCCTTCCCTGTGACTTGCCTTTTGTGTGCTACCCTGTGGTGTGCCAACATGGTGCTGCTTCACCGGGCTCCTCCAGCAGCAGCCCTGCCCGGGGAGCTGGCTTCCCAGCGGGAACAGGAACGGGAACGGGACTGGCAGCAGCTCGCCTCTCGGGCAGAGGCAGCACTTCTGTCAGCTGCCAGTTCAGCTGCATCCCAGATCCCACAGGGACCAGTTCAGGAAGGGGACAGAGTGTCGCCCCTGGTTTCACTGGGTCGAGCTGGGTCTGCCAGCCAGCAGGATCCGCTTTACCGCAGATGAATTAAATACAGCAGTCACACGGATCTCGGGTAGAGTCCGAACTGCAACAAAGTCTGGACCCCAGCCTGGGATCAGACAGAGCCATCCCTCTCTCCCCTCCCTGCCTCCCTGAGCCGTGGGGCAGACGTGTGGGGCAGTGCTGGTTAGCCGGTGGGCTCAGCTGATGGCCCGTTTTATGCTGCTTCTCTCGCTTTTCCCCGCAACCTGTCCCTTCCCTCTACCGGGCCTTTTTATTCAGCCCGAAAGCAGCTCGGGAGCTTGCCTGGACATGCAGTAACGGCGAAACTCCGGTGCACGCCGAGTAAAGCATGTGCTAGCCCACAAGGTGCAGATAGAACAACACGGGAACGTCCCGGGGGCACCGTGCCTCCCGAAACCCCCAGGTCGCAGCAGCCAGTGTGGGAAAAGCGGTGGGGACCCTGCGTGTTCCGACAGAGAGGGAGGCTTCATCCGAGCAACCTGCCTGCTGCCCTGGCTGGGCCAAGTGGGCTCTCGGGGGTCATCCCCCAGGCTCCAGGGCTTAGCTCTGGCCAAGCGCCTTTCCTTGCTGGCTGATGTGGCATCACCCTGCCCCATGTGGGGGGTTTCTCTCTTGGCTCAGGGCTGTGGGATGCCCTGATGCTGGCCCTGACTGCGAGACCCTGCCCTGCGTGGCAGGGGGATGTAGGGGTCTCCGCACACCCCCTCAAGCAGGAAATCTATTTCCTCTGGCGTGCAGTTCACCCAGCGGCAGAGCGAGCGAGCGAGTGCCCATGCTGGGAAGGAGGAGCACGATGTGGGGGAGCCGTGTACACTCTGTGTCCATCATTTAACATGGGCAGCCGAAGCAGCTGTGTGGGGAGTCGGGGAGCACGGCACAGCAAGGGGTGGGTTTCCACACCCTCTGGCCGAGGCTGTGAGATGCTGTTGCCCCGCAGCCGCTCGTGGCAGCAGCTTCCTGGAGGGGTGGGTAGTCTTTGTGTGAACGTTCGCAGGGTTTTGCATTGCAGTATTTGGATGCCAAAGCTATACAGTGCTGTAAAAGTTAATTAGCCAGCTAACTAATTAAAGACTTCTCCCTTTTATTGTTGCCAACTTGCAATTCAGAAAGGGGCTTGTGTCAAAGTAAATCCAGCCACACACCCCAGTGAAAGACGTGATAAACCATTCCGGATCCAATTAACCATTCTGGGGATGGGTGGGAGAAAACCCTGTCGCTGTCTGGGGGGAAGAAACATCCCCGTGACACCGGCACCAGCAGAGCTGACCCGGC
>NW_010407578.1:67489-72376 GCF_000710305.1 Buceros rhinoceros silvestris | reverse complement strand
CCAGAGGGGCTCGAGGGGAGAGTTTCAGCCTGGGACTGTGCATGGAGGATGGGATCTATAGGTGCCAACAGATGCTGTGGGGTTGGAAGAGTCCCCATGAGGGTGATGTGTCCTTGGGGACCTGGTTGGATCTCCCTGGTAAAGGTCCACGGTGTGGGTTTGTGGTGCTCTGAGCTAAGAGGGGATGCACAGGAGGCTACAGGGACACCAGCTGGCGGGGGATCGGTGGTGGCTCTGCAGCTCTCCTGCTCTCCAAGAGGGTCCCCGTCTCCTCAGGGTTCTCACTGGAATGGAGGAAGATCTCACTGGGCAAGCGGACAATCTCCAAGGCTGTCACTTTTCCATGGGTCACTGCGTAGGAGATTCATAACTTCTACTAAAAAAAAAATCAGCAACAGGAACACATTACCATTCCTATGGGCCGACTTTGCCCATGGTGCAGGAGAGCGCTTCAGCAGGCGCCGGGGGCATTTTTGCCGCAGGGAGTTTGCCATTAGAGGGTGGAGGATAGAGAAGCCGCGATGAGGTTCAGACTCCTCTGATCTGGCCACCGGCCAGGAGACGTGCTGTAACTAAGTGGCACTGGGCCCAGAATTTCCAGGAGGGCTGAGCTCCCATCCGAGATCCGGAGAGGGGCCCTGATTTCCATCGGTGCTTCGCACGTGCTGGGTGCACACAGGGTCCGGGCTCTTGTGAAATCCCAACCCGGCCGAGGGTGGCTGAGTGTTTGAAATTCCACCGAGCTGCCCGGCCCTCCCTGCCCACTGAAAAAGAGGGGAATTGAGCAATTTCAGCAAGTGTTCCTGGTCTGTGGAGCTCACGTAGTCTGCAGGGCAGACCCCGAGGATGATGCTGGTTTCACCCAGCAACCTGCTGCCTCACAGAGGGGGGAGTGTTTTCAGGCTCGTCGTTTGGATGACACGACTGCTGAGATCAGGCCACTGGCGCACATTTACACCAGATGAAGAGCTGGCCAGAGTCCCGATACTGGGAGAATATGCTTCCACCCCCGCTCCTATCAGGCCCAGCCCTCAGATGACAAGAATTTAATTTAAAGGCTCAATCTCTTGTCTGAACAGCTCCCTCCCTCCCCCACTCTGATGAGAGGAAAATCTTTGGAGAGGCATCCAGGCGAGTGGGAAAGCTTTGGAGAGAGCTGTCTCTTGCCCTTTAGCCATCCAGAGAGGAAGAGCTCATCTGAATGAAATGAGGATCAATCAGAGAGAGGCATGGGAAAAGCTGGGAAAAGGAGCCTCCAGTGATGTATATGCATGGGGGGGAAAACCTCCCCCAGACATGCAGAAGCTTTGATGAAAACCCTCCCAGCTGTGCTGTGCCTTTGAAGTGACACAGCAGAAGTGTATTCACGATTACCCAGGAGATAGAAGCAGATGAGTTCTCAATCAGCTGAATCCTTACATTTAGGATAGACTTTAAAGCTTGCTTTTTATAACTCCATCCAAAATTAATGAGAATCATCTGCACGGCACCCTGTCGTCCTGCTCCCCTGCTTCCTCCCCCACCCCAGATAACCTACAAAGCCAGAATCATAGTCCCAGAGGGCAGGAGATGGGGTGGCCTTAGTGTTCCACACTGCAGAGGGGAGCTGGGGAGAGTCCTGAACCATTAGCAGGACATAAAAGGCTGATGGAAATGGGTTACTTTTTTTTTTCTCTTTACCAAAAAGGGGGTTTCTGAGGTCTCCCCACAAAGCTTGTGTTGAATTTCGTAGCATTTCATGAGCAGCGTGTCTGCTACTCCAGTGTTTGTCTCTCTCTGCTCCTCTAGTCTGAGTCTTTAAAGCTGAGTCCAAAATCCTTTCTCTGGTTCTTCAGCTGAGCTGTGTTAGAGCTGTTTTCAGCTGAGAGGGCCAGTGAGTGGGAGGGAGAAATCCCCAACATAGCAGAGCCCAGCATGGCACTCTGCACCACCAGTATGGACCAGTAGCACCTCCTGTCCAAGGAGCTGAACCTCATCCGCTGAGTTTACATGAGCACCTGAAGCCCGAGAGAGCTGTTGCGGGTGTTTTCCTGCGGGAGGTTTCTCCATTCATAACCACCGTGGAAAGGTCAGTTCTTGCCAGAAGCTTATTCAGAAACGTGCTTTCCCCGGCCTCTGTTTCCCTGCGCGGGGTGTGTGCTCAACAAAGTGGTCAAGGTATGGAAAACCTCCAGGAGCACCCAGTAACCCCAACGCCCGCTGGTTCCCTGTCGCGCTGCCCCTCCGCAGCGGGTGGCCCCGCACAGCCACGCTTAATGCAAACAGGCAGATGCAATCAGCCGAGGCAGAGATGTTTAACACGCTTCAAGGTGCGTTGGAAACCCTCCAGGGCCCCCCGTTAACCCCAACGCCCGCTGGTTCCCTGTCGCGCTGCCCCTCCGCAGCGGGTGGCCCCGCACAGCCACGCTTAATGCAAACAGGCAGATGCAATCAGCCGAGGCAGAGATGTTTAACACGCTTCAAGGTGCGTTGGCAGTTGCTGATGATCAAAGCCTCCCTTGTGATGCGGTAGCATTGCCAGGGTGTTTTCTTTTAACTCTATCAGATAGGTTGAAGGAAAGTCAGGAGTCAGTTTTGATGTTGTAAGAAACCCATCTGGGAATGGTCAGGGACAAAGAAGTTGCTCAGGAGTTCAGCTGGCTGAGAGCAGGGGCATTGCCAAGGCTGGGAGGGGACCTGCACATATTTCTGGTTCTTTTACTGGTACTGGTGTGGCCTGGTTTCCCTTCATTCAGTGATTTCACAAGTTCACAGCTGAACTGGAAATGCCAAGTGTCAGCGATTCGAAGCGGGAGGTCTTCATCCCTGAGAACCCCCCTACAACGTCCTCTGATGACCTGGCGCTCCAATAAGCCTCCACCCAAGAGGATGGGTCTTCCCAGGCTCTCGTTGTCTCTTTAGTGCTAATGGCAGTTGGGCACACGCACCCAGCAATGAGGAAACGTCTTCACTGGGTGCCTTTGTGCTCCTAGGAATGTGTTTGCATTAAAAATAGACCTTTCTTAGACAGATTTCTCTGTGCAGGATGGTGCAGGCTGTGTCTAGTGTTAACTACAAGGTGAGGCAGGTGTGGTAACATGTAATCTGTATAACCAGGCTTGAGGAGAACCAGTACAGGCATTAACTTTGGGCCAGTGGAGTCCTAGTAGGGTTGTGACAGAGCAGAGGAAGTCGCTGAAAGCAAAGAAATGAGGCTGTTTATCCCACAAGTCCCAGAAAGAGGCAGTCGGGAAGGGCATCAGCCTCAGCTCTGAGATGACTTCCGCTCGTGTGTGACTTTGAGCGAGATGTGCGCCCTTCCTGAGCATGGCTTGCCTTCCCCCTTGCTGCTTGCTTAAGGTGAAAGCCAGCTTGGGTGGGCTGTGAACCCCCAGCAGTGTGGTGGGGCTCTTGCCTCTGCTGGCGTTGCTAATAAATGAGTGGAAGTGATGGTGGTAACAGGCACGTGGCGCGGCTCAGCCTCTGCAGGAGCTCAACCTGCTCCTCACCCACCTCCTTGAGAAGGTCCAAACTCCTGTTCTCTTTCCTGGCTGCCACCAGTCCGTCATGGATCCGACTCACCCTGACCAGAGACCCTCCTTCCTGCTCACCTCCTCCAGACCAAGCTCTCTAAATCGGCGAGGAACCACTGTTGGTAGGTCGCCTGCAGCCAGGGTGCCCCAACGTCCACAGCCCTCTGCTGTCACCGGTGAGCGTGCCACTCCACTCGTTCGGAGATTCAAATGTCCATCCTTACTTTGCGCTGCCTTCCTGTGTCCTCTCTTTGAGAACGTTTTGTATTTCACTTCTGCCGTGGTTCCAGACTGCCTCTTGGCAGTGTCTTAGAAGCAAGGGTTTGAAGAGAGCTTCTTAAATGCCGTCGGATTCAGTTAGAACTGGAGCTGTCCACACAGACTCCATTGGAATTAAAGGGGCCTTCTTCGGCCTTACTGTGATTTAATTGAGAGTGAGTTTGGATTAACTGACTCAGTTAAGGCTGGAGCATCTGCGTGGGAGCGCATTGCTGTTTTACTGACCTGTTTTAAGTTATTACCATTCATGAACTCAGACGGATTTCCCTGCATTTCCCCCATGTACACAAGCTCCAGGAGTTTCAGCATCCATCTGAAATGACTCCGACAGACCTCCAGTGTTTTTCATAGCCTTCAGCTACTTTGGCGAGGAGTGAGGAAGGAGCGAGCGGAGGAGGCTGTTGGCATGACCACTGGGAAATCCCTCAAAACAGCAGATCTTCCTTCGTCATGGAGGTAAAAGAGACAGTTCCTCTGGCCTCTGCTCAATGGAGAGAGTGGAGCAAGTGTTCGTGAGGAAGGAGCGAGCGGAGGAGGCTGTTGGCATGACCACTGGGAAATCCCTCAAAACAGCAGATCTTCCTTCGTCATGGAGGTAAAAGAGACAGTTCCTCTGGCCTCTGCTCAATGGAGAGAGTGGAGCAAGTGTGCAGCAGGAGCTTGCTCAGCCTATTTGGAGGCACGCAGGAGCTGCTGTTGCGTCCTTCGTGAGTGGAAGTCATCCCTCCTGGCTCTGGTGGGTGGGGGTTTCCCAGACATGTCCTTCAGGAACAGCCCGTGCTCCAGCTGACCCAGGCACTCTCTGAAGCACTGAAGGTGCTGCTGCTGCCAGCTGTGCCCAGGCAGCTTGCATTAAGCAGCGTGTATTGCCTGGCACTGCCCAGCTGTGGGGTGAAGGTAGGAGAAATGAGGAGCCCAACCCGCTAACCAGTCTCCTCCTGGACATTCCCACCTGGAATCCTGAGCTACTGGCACCCTGCAGAGGCGGCTCCTGCGGGACAGGACACAGCTACTCACAGCCTGCTCTCGTTTTCCAGTCCCGTGGGATCTTGTAGCCAGTGGGCCAGAACCTCTGCCCTTCCCACAGTGGCTGGCG
>NW_010407578.1:54517-67395 GCF_000710305.1 Buceros rhinoceros silvestris | reverse complement strand
CCCACAGTGGCTGCTGTCTCTTCCTGATGGGCACTGCTCCCCCTCGGAGCACATCCCGCTGCAAAATAGCTCTCTGGGGAAGGGCAGGGGCTTTGTCTGCTCTGTGGTGTGCTCATGCATGCAAAGATCTTTAGAAAGGCATGAGATACCTTCCCCTTACATGAGCCAACAAAAATGTCACGTCTTGAGAAAATGAAATGAAATCTAACGTGTCATCTCTCCCGCTGGGCAGGCAAACCCCAGCCAGGGGGAGGTTTTAAAGGGGCCTACAAGTTTCAGAGCATGGGTGGGTGAAGCTGTAACCTTCCTGGAAAGGAATGAAGGGGTAAAATCAGAACTCGGTGCTTTAATTATTTTTTATGGTGGGTTTGTAAACACAATGTCAACATTGGATCTCTGCCCTGAGCGCTGCTTAGCCCACATCCAGAACTGTGGCAGTTCAAACCTGCTGGTGTTTGTTCAGACTCTCCAGACTGAGTTACATGACAGCAGAGTGACTGCTGACATCCCGGGGGGTTGGTCGGGAGATAAGAGTTATTTCAACCCCAGGAGAGTAACTTTGTCCTTTGCCAAGTGGTTCTGCAGAGAAAATTCTGGAAGCCCCTTTTCTGTATTAGGTTATGGCCCAGCTCGAAGCAGGACTGTCTGGACGGCACGGGAACGGCCTTACGCGTGGGGGCATTGCCGCCGCACGCAGCGTGGATGCCGAGCAGTACCTCGGGGCTGGTACCAGTACACACTGGACTGTTATGGGTACAAAAGCTCAGACGTGTGAAGGGCAAAGCAAGGTCAGGCTCTGGGGTGTCATGTGTGCTGCGTGGAGCAAGAAGAGCAGAAACCGCGGAGTTTTCCTCCCCACTCCGGTTTTGGGCAGGTCACCACGCTCCCTCTGAGCAGTACTTCCCCCCTTATATAAACAGCGAGTCAGTAAGAAAACATGAAAGGAAAAGAATCTTTTGTTTAGAAGGAAGTGCCAAAGACAAACTCTCTTTCAGTGTTCCCCCTCTTTTGGAACAAGAGTAGAAAATCAGAATTTTTGTTGTTTCCCACCCTCTGCGTGACAGACGAGCTGTCTCTGCAGCTGAACGGCACTGTCCGGGTACAGATCACGCTTGCTGCTGCTCAGGTTCCAGCACCAGCCATCACGCCCAAAGGGTCCGCAGAGGCACCGGGAGCCTGGTGAAGCCGAGTGTTTTTGGTAGCTGTTTCCTGTCGTCAGTGCAAAACAAGGCGCGGGATTACAACACACTGGCTGAATCAACAAACAGCCACAAGCAGCTCACAGCGCTGGCCGGAGAAGCCCATCACCTCCTCTAATTAATCCTCACTTCATTAGGCAGAGGGAAGGCCACTCATGGGCGCGTGGGTGTGACGAGGATGCGCCGCGGTAACTCCTCGCCCCGCTGCTGTTTGTTGGTTTCTGCGGTCCCAGAGAGACAAACAGACCCGCCCTGAGCTCCTGCGTGGGTTCTGCAGCGAGCGCTCGCTGAGCAGAGCGCTTTCACCAGTGCCTTTTCTCAACAGGGATTGAAGTCTGTCTCACCCGCGGTTCTTCTGGCTGGCTGTAGGCACCGAGAGGAACCCTCTCTCCCTCTGGGGCAGGGGGGTGGCGGTGAACCTCCGCCTGGGTGGGCACTGCTGCAGCCTGCGAGCTCCACTGTGGGCTGAGCCATTACACAAAGATGCTTCTTGCATCACGAGAGGTCCCATTCCCTATCTTCAGTCCACACCCTCTTCATCCTGTGTAATTCTGCCCTTACCCAGCAACAGCCACTTAGACAGAAGACACCCTTCTCTCTTGAGTGCGGCTCTAAACTAAGGTGGTGCTTTCTTGCAGAAGAAGTGGAGGGTCAGGGCCTTCCACTCTCCTCTCCTTGGGTGACGTGACAACCCACACATTTCTGGCATTAAACCTCTCCATGCAAAGCCCCTGGTGACATCGCTGAGAAGTGTGGCACTGGTGTGCTGCAGCTTTCCTCAGCCTGAGCCCAAGGCAGCCCCCTCCGTGGAACACAGCTCGACCGGCTGCCAGGAGACCCCCCAGCAGCCAGCTTGCAGTGGGCTGTCTGTGGCGAAAGAGTGGCTTTAGCAGACAAACCTGCAACGATGGCATGGAGTCTGCCTCAGATATAACAGAGGAGGATCATAGAGGCAGTTGCTGTAATTACTGCTAATGATGCTTACACTTACCCATACGTTAGTTCCATACAAACCTTTTTTATCCCCTGTGCAAACAATGAATAATTAGCAGCCTCTGTCACTGCCTTTTCAAGAGTTACGTCATGTTCCCTGGGACAAAGCCCGTCTCTTTGAACAGCACCTCGCGCTGGGATTTCGAGGGCGTTGAGTGCCGCTGTAATAAAAGCATGTCAGAATTGCCAGCGAGTTCATTAAGCTCAGGAGGGACAAGTTCTCTGTAGGGCAGAACTGTTCCCAGGAGACCTTGTCATTAGCTTTTTATTGGTGGGGTAATTTTCTAGGGCATTATTTCACATTATGGAGGAAATTTCTTTCAGGCTTGTTTCTTTTGCCCCTGAAATTGTGATGCGACGGTTTTGCTGTCTCAGGGTTTGAAGGGGTTTGGTGTTCGTCTACAGTTGTCTCCCTATCATGGACCTTTCTCCTACCCCTGCCTTGGCAGTTGCTCAGCGTGGTGCTGGTGGCTCTCAGCCTCGGTCGGGCTCCAGGCAGGCACTTGGGCAAACAACACACGATTTTCTTCCCAACAGCATTTTTCCTCCTGACAAAATCGGATTTATTGCATAATAAATACGTTGACTGTAGCTAAGGTGAGGTGGTGGTTAAAAACAACCGCAGTTTCCATCCCTTCTCAGACCACCAAAGCCCAGCCCTCTGGTTCATGCTGATGCATTACTGCTGACAGCAGTAATTTTTAGTGACAGATACAGAAACGTCCTTAGGGAAAATACAAGTTTCCTGTGGGAAAAAAGCGTTTTTTTCTTCTTCTTCTTCTTTTTTTTTTTTTTAAGTGCTTTCACCTTTTCTGGTTTTTTTTCTTCAGGGACAGTTTCCTCACAGGCATGCAAAGGCTCTTGATCCCACTGATTGCACCACGATTTAAGGTCAGTCCGCGTCTCACGAGCAATCATCAGTTTCTTTTAGGGTGAAACCTAAAAAACTGGCTGCGCCTTCCAGCTGTGTTGGATCGAGAAGTGGAGCCAGCTGTGGTCTGCATTTGTGGCAATTGTTGGAAAGACCACACCTCGCTATGAAACACCTTGTGCATGGCAACTGATACTGTGAGTTAAGCCGGGTTGCACAATTTCGACTCTAATCTTAACAGGAGAGATAGCATCGGTTCTGAGTCAGAGCCAGCACAGAGACAGGGTATTTTTGCACGGCAAATGGCAAAAAATTTACATGTGTGTAAATGTATTTAATTTTGATCCTACCACTGGAGCGAGTCCTGGGTCAGCTCAGTGTCCCACTGAGCGCACAGAGCTGGTTGGGTGCCCCAGCTTGGAAAAGGACAGACAGGATCCCTCTGGCTCGCAGGATCTCACCATCCCGGTGAAGAATTGCAGTAAACAAAGGGGAGGAGACTCACAGGGGAGGACGAGGAGGTTACAACAGCGAGAGATGCCGAGATTCACCTGTTGTTCTAAACCATCTAGTTGGGTCATAGTCCAGACCCAAAAATGTTCATTAGAAGAATGCCGCTGGCTGATAACATTACACCTGCTGACACAGCCGGTGTATCGCGATGGTGTCAGAGCACGGAAGTGACTAAATACCTGCCCACAGCTCGGGCCATATTTACATGGATGGGTGCAGCGACCTTGGACCTCCTCTGTCCGTACCCCGAGCCACACAACCCGAAGTCGGTTCAGCTTGGAAGTCTGTTGGCTTTATTAACAGCACTTGTGCTAACAAGTAAAAACTTGGCACAAATATCAGCTGCTTTTCCTCCCGCTTTGCCTGATCGATCAGCAGAATTTCGATAAACTCAAAGGCAGTTTCCTTGGCCTGAATGTGATTGAAACTCGTTGCTTGTTTGAGTGCCTAAAAGCGTCTTAGTGTTTTCAGCTGTAGCAGCTGGTTGCTAACAGGTAACGCCTCTCCCTGCACACCTTCCCCTCGCCTAACCGCACTGTGCAGTCCTGGTTCCCCTGCCATGGGTGCAGCCCCGTGCTGCCCATCTTGCCTCGACTAAACACGCTGGGAAATCTTGGCGCTGGGAGTTCTCCTTGGGCTTCGCCGAGTCAGGACCGCTGCTAGGTAGAGAGTCTGCTCACCTCAAGTCTGTAACTGAGCCGAAAATCACGGATCTTTTTAGCTGGTTGGCCTTGATGCCATTCTCAGAACCTGCTCCCTTAAGGGATATGGTGAAATGGAAGAAAACAATTGATAAATTCACTGACTGGCCTTACTTACGGTAGCTATTCCCTCGTGATAATAAGATATGTGTATCTTAATGGGAAACTTAATTGCTGTTGCAGTGGTGTCTGCAGCGCCAGGTCCCTGAGCTGAGTGCTGGACCCACCCCGAACGGACGGCAGTCCCTGTCCTGAAGAGAGTGCAGCTACCACGGGAGGTGTCGGCAGCCTGAAGGTCCATGTAATGTTCTTGCTTCTCTTTTGAAAGAGTTTAATGATAAAATTCCTGGATTTTGTTTTGATTGGGGTAGTGACTAAGATATTCATGCTGTAATTAATACTTGTTTCTTTCTATCTGATTATAGTGCTCCTGTGATGTGAGGAGCAGAGGGCTAATGGCCCGTGTAGCAATCCAGTGGTTTGGTTCTGATGGGGGAAGCTGTGCAGAGGAAATGACAACTCCTCCTGGTGCTGTCGCTCTGCGGGGCTGGATTAGGCTCTCAACTCGTGTCATTGTCTCCTGATGTCACATGTGAGTTGTACTGACTTAACCCATCCCAGCACCTAGAACCCGGTGTGGCTCTGGTTTTGGAGGCGTTTTGAGCAAGACTCCCTAGGGTGTTTTTTTCTCTGCAGATGGTTTTTTATCTAAATGTCTGAATCATCCCCATTTTTAACACCCGTACCTCCAAATAAACGAGTGATGTTATCACTGGGTGAGGAGGAGGTGAAGAGTTTTCCTCCAAGTCCTGTAGAAAATCCGCAGCAGAGACCCCCAGTTCTGGGATAGTGCTGCGATCCCTCGTCTTTCCTCCCGGCCATGAGGTGCTTTGGACTCGGACCTGAGAGGGAGGGGACGGCGGGACTGAGCCCGCTGATCAGGGAGTGCTACAGTTACTTTAATTGGGGCAAGTCAGCACCAGCATTTTGATGAGGCCCGGTGTATTCATTAGAAATTGGTGGTTATTACAATTAATAACACACTGACATTAACTACCAGGAAGAAAAATTATGTCCATGTTGATCCATCCCTGCAAATGACAGCAGAGGTGCCTTCTGCGGCACTTTCTTCTCTTGCCATTCACACTGTTTTCCTGGGGGGAGCGAGGCTTCCAGTTAATTCTCAGAGTGACAGTTTAATGTATTTATCTGATGTAATTTATCCCCCTCCACAGCCCCATCTCCAAGCAACAAAGCAGCAGAAAATAACTGCTCAGCTACCCCTTAATACAGCAAGAGTAAAGGCAGAGGCACCCTGAACTAGCCTGACTGGAATGATGACTGACGGGGCGAAGGCGGGGGGAAAATCTGCCCCGCTTTGGTCCTGCCAACCACCTAATCCTCCGTGTCTGAGCACCTCTGGAGCTGCTGAGGCTGTCACGGGCCAGAAGATGCTGTTGTGCCCGTTTGCTAGGCTCCAAGTCGTGATGTCTGGGAATTGAAGCTGCTTATTATGGAGGTGCTCGGAGTGATATTACAAAGTGGCTTCGAGCCCGCTTAGGTCTGAGACTAAGATTTCCTGGAAGCTTTAGGGCTGCCTAGACTGTCATTCTTCGCTGAGGAACAGGTTCCTTGCAGGTATCCTCAGCGAGCGCATGTGCACGCGCACGCACACGAGCGTGTGGCTGTAGCAATGCCTGAGCCCTCGTAAACCTGAGATTCTGTCAGGGCATGAGAATTCACTGGAAGCAGACAGGAAAACTGAGGCAGAAGGACTTACCCCCCAGCGAAATGTTGAAAGCTGAAGTACTAGGCAGGACAGCGGTTACTCAAGCAGTTCTTCCAGAATAATTTTTGGGCTCAATCTTATCCATTTTTTTTTCAGATTAAACAAAAAAGTGCATACTGATGAAATCTGCCGGTGCTCATCTGGACTCAATCATCAAAAGCAGAGGAGGGTCAGGGCGTTCTACAGAAGGACTAGTGTGACCTTTAGGACCAGAGCAGTAGAAAAAAGGTGACATTCAGAGCACAGAATGCAAATTCCTATATTCAGGGGTTAATAACTGATGAGCTATAAACAGGGCATGTTGAATTTGGAGATGAAAGAGGGGAAGGACTGGGGTGTGCTAAGTGACCCCGGCAGATCTGTGAGCTGGGGGGACTAGGCAGAAGGCAAACAGAGCCAAGTGTGATAGGAGGATGCATGGGGGGGAGGAGGGTGTTTACTAGTGCCCTTGCACAAAGCCAGGGAAAGCTTCCTCAGAAAGGATGTCAATAGGTGCAGTCATGGGGGTCAGTGGGAGTGGAGTGACAGAGAGAGAGGTTCGGAGTGGGGGTCCCAGGACAGCCAGAGCGGGCTCTGAGCCTCACACCAGGTGGGAACGTGGTCAGTCACTGTAGAAATAAAGAGGTGAATGCTGGGAAAGTGAGAACTGTTTTGGGGGAAGGACAGTGCTGACATAATAACCAGTGAATTTGAAGTGGCCCTGGGTTGATTTAGACTCACAATGAGGAGACGCTTCTGCTACTAGAGATAGCACATCTTGGAGACCTCCAGCAAACTTCACAGCCTCCCTGTGTCAGTGTTCTGGAGGAAGAGGAGCCCAGACAGAACCACAGATCCAGCGGCTCAGTCTTTAGCCACTAGTGAAGGGAGTTTATAATCAGTTCCACAGATGTATCACTTGGCTGGCCAGTGTACAGCACTGGGTGGTCTGCTCCAGCTCAGGGTCAAAACACAACGCTTGGGCCTGCATTCTTCTCTTCCTTTGTGTCGGATGTGTTTATCTGGTCCTTGGAGAGCAGCCCTGCTGCTCCGTTAGGACCCCAGGGCAGGACTCTCATCCCATGGCCCTGTTCTTCCGTAGCTGTATTGCTGCCTGACTGACTTGTTAGATAGATGCCTGACCAAGCCAAGGCAATGCCTTGTCCAGTGCAGAGCCTTTATTTTACCATCAACAATCGCTGCCTGCTATTTCTGTGGGTGGCAAAACCCCTCCAGAATGCACCCAGCTACTTAAGCAATGCTGTGAACGGGAGGAAAAATTCCTCTGTTGTCCCTAGAGGCCACCAGGCCACCAGCTCATGGCCTGAAGCAGGAGCTTCATTACCCCGATTTTTTCCCTTGGGTTATACAACTGCCAGCACTATTTGCAGTCGTAAAATTTTCCAGCTCAGGTTTGAAACCCAGTCAGTGCTGTTTGTCTCAGTCGCCTTCCTGCGGCAGCACATTCCTCTGCCCTCTGCGCCGGACCCAGCTCATCCCCTTTGGCAGCCCGCTGTGTGCTGCCTTTTAATTCCACCCACAGCCTGCTGTTCCCCCCAGGGTCTGGCTCAGCAGAGGGGGCTTAGCACCTCGGCAGGATGGAGCTCGCTGCGCAGGGCTGGCCTTGGAGATGGCAGGACTTCAAAGAGATGTGCAGGCACGGGAAGGAGTCCCAGCTATGGGCAGGGAGCCTCCTGGTAGCAAAGCTGTTTGCTTTGCTGGTCTCCGTGGTTCTGTTAGCCCAGTGTGTGGTTTCCGCAGCGCCCACTGTGAGCAGGACAGCCCTGTCGAGAGCCCTCTGAATCATCTCCCCTGCCAAGGGGATTCGACAGCGTCCCCAGCCATCTGTGCTGCTCTTGACGTGAGCCCTGTGCATTCAGAGGTCAGGAAGTGCACTGTAGAAATTGTGGGGCTCAGTTAGTTTTATGGGTTCTTTGGTTCTAGATGCTATGGTTTTTTCCAATATTAAGGATGAGAACGTCCTGTTTTGTTCCCCCCCCGCCCTTTCTTTTCAAATTATGAAGATTCTTCCAAACGGAGAGGTTTGCAGGCTCTGGGTCTACACGAAAGCATATGAAATCTTTTTATTGCAAAGAAAGAACACTACTGAAAGCAGGATCAGCTGCAAAGGTGCCCAAGCGGGTTACTCTGATAAAAAAGGAAAACAGGAGTTGCTTCCTCACGACATGGTGTGTCCTCCAAGCCAGCGCTGACACTCTTTGTAGCAAATGTGACAGGGAAGGGTGCAAGCCACCCTGTAGCAGGTACTCTTCTGGAGGAACCTGCATGAAAGGGAAGGCAACAGGGTGCTGCATATAAGGAAGAGGTGCAGAGACCCAGGAATCCAGAGGTTTGCTCCCCCTCTGTCTCCTGAGTTTCTAGATTTAACAGCGGCAGGGACTGAAATGGCTGCGTAGCTCTTGCAGTGGCTCCCAGACAAAGCTGTGGTCCTCAGTGACAACCGCTTCCAGTATCACACACTGAGCCTGCAAGGTGGTGCCAGGGTGGGGAGAGGCTCGGCACTTCGTTGAAGGAGGGTGCTGGGTGCACTGGGGTGGAGGTGAAAGCCGGATCCCTGCAGAGCCACGGGTGACTGTGGGGCCCCCCTGAGCTCTGGCTGATAACCGTTGGGAGGAATCAGACGCCCACTGGTTCCTCTCTTACAAATAGCTCCAGAGCCTGGCTCATGGGGTGGGTTATTTGATGCTTTTTCTTTTTCTTTCATTTTTTAGCCCTTTCTGGCCATAGCAGTGAGGGACTGACTGAGTTTGCTCGCTTTACCGACAGGAAGGAGAACTGCTCAGTTAAAAGACGAGCATCTCCTCTTCCCAAGCCAGCTCTGTCAGCGACGCAGACGTAACTGCAGCCACAGAGAAAGCCCGGAAGCACGTGAAGAACATGAAGAACATGGTGCATTCAGCAGTCCTGGCCTAGCATCGTCCTGCAGCGAGAGAAGGTACTTACACATTTTAGGCTCATAGACAACTCCCAGAGCCCACCAGCTGCTGCACCTGAGGGCTGTGGGTGCTCCTCCTCTGCTCGGCTCTCCCTGGGGATGGCCATGCAGGCACAAGGTGGGGGGGTTATGCCAAGTAGGTCTGGTGTCTCTGGAGAAAAAAGGTGGGTTTGCTTCTCCAATCCCTCTTATTGTTTTGCTCTTTGCTGTTGGCGAAGGAGGGCAGAGGGGTTGCTGTCCTCCCTCCCACCTTCCCCTTGGCTCTGAATGGGATTGCAGTTCTTTCAGCTGATCCTTGCTGCCAAGCACTGGGTTCACTCGCACTTGGATTGAAGGTGGAGAAGTCATTTTTCACAAGGCCCTGGAGGTAGGGATGTGGGGAGAGCTTCCCCATAACACGGAGCACCAGAGCAGGGCTGATCTGGCCTGACCTCCACCTTCCCGCCATCCCCTTCTGCCACGGTGGGGAGATGGAGTTACTGCTGTTGCGCAGCTTCGCTGGGGGAGTCGGGGTCATCAGCCACACAGGGCTGGCGTCTGCGGAAGATCAGAGTCTCAGCTGAAGCAGAAAGTTAGACTGGTCTGAATCTGGCCCTGGTTCTTCCCCTGAAAACCACACACTCTTTGTCAAGGACATCTGTACCTCGCCGGAGCAGACTGTAACACACAGGGTGTGAAGGGGTGTAGAACAGGCAGAGCATCTGGCCTCTCTGTCTTCAGTGCCACCAGCACAAACAGAAATACCTGGGTACAATGTTTTGACTTTCATCAGGACTCTACAGATGTGCAGGGGCCCCTGTTCGATCGTCTGCAGAGATAACCCTGCAGGTGTAAATAAAGCCAATCCTATCTGCCCGGAGGTCCCTCCTCCCTGACAGTGCTGCGTGCTGTCAGCTCCACGTTTGTAGCTCTCATTTACTTGATGGGATGGGGAAGGGAGGCAGGCTGCTAACAAAGGGCGCAGCTGCCTGCCCCACGTAGAGTC
Source organism: Buceros rhinoceros silvestris (assembly GCF_000710305.1). Lineage (NCBI taxonomy): Eukaryota > Metazoa > Chordata > Aves > Bucerotiformes > Bucerotidae > Buceros > Buceros rhinoceros. The sequence goes on along the minus strand of NW_010407578.1, from coordinate 57,409 downwards.
TCCGAGATCCAATGGATTCCTTCACCCCCCGAGGTGCTGGCATCTTTAATCTAAAGCTCCATGGAAATGCTCCATGCAATTAGCACCTAAGCTTATTATTCCCTCTTGCTCCATTCTTACCCCAAAGCTTTCTAGATAAAAGGGAACACTTTTAAAGCTCAAAGTTTTTGGTGGCAGTTTCCTATTCTGTGCAGTTTTACCCCACCTCTCCTCTCCCTACTCTTTTCTCCGTAGCACTGAGAACCTCTCAGGTTTGTTCATGGGTTTTATTTTTTGCAGGAGGCTCAAGCTCACCTTTTCCTTGTTAGGACTGTATGTAATTCCAGCTCTACACAATCATCTTGGCATCCTCAACACTTTTCTCTTTTTCTACACCCCTTTCTGCATCCCAGAACCCAGCCAGTTCCTGTTTTTTCCCCCACTGAGTGGCTGCTTATTGACTTATTTACAAAACCGGATGGAGGTCTTCTAAGAGGAGATATTTTCATTTGATTTCCAGCTCTCCTTGCTCCAGACAGAGGCAGAAACTTAGCAGAAGGAGGATTTTAGGAGGCTTTTTCCCTAGTCCCAACCAGAATCTGGAAACAGTGCAGCAGGACTCAGTAGTACTTGTTATCTTGGCCTTGCTGCTCTCCCGTGCTGCATTCTCGGGTAAGATGCTTCAGCTTTGAGTGTTTTCCCCAGTTACCAATCGGCAGAATGAAATGGCTTGTTATATCTCCCAGGGATGCTGAAATCTTTAATTAGATGATCCCTGTAGAGGACTTCCAATCTGCAGCTTTCTGTGGCAGAGCTAACTGTTATTGTCCAGAGGGAAAAAAGATGCTGACGTTAAGTCCTAGCTCTTCCCAAGAGGCTGAGTAAAGGGTGTGATATGTACTGGAGGAGCTGTAAAGGGATGGGGATCAGTTCGTTCTGACCACAGACTCCCAGGGGATTTGCATGACTTCTAGTGGTCTGCAGATGGTTTCTGGGGAAAGGAGCTTATTGTCTGTTGGTTTAGGCAGATTATTCAGAAGAATGGGAAATTATTTACAGTGATTCTTGTCCAAAAACTTGTTGAAAGCTACCGATGACTGGAAGTGGGTCAACACCAGCATGGAAGAAGTCAACAAAGACTTACTCAAACTTTCATGTGAGTTCCTTTGTGACTGTACACCTGTGGGGTGTTCTAGGGATGGGTCAGCTCCCAAGAATAATCCTGGAACTAGTGAATTTTAAGGAGCTCTTATTTTAATTCAGGTAGTTTAGTTTCTGTGGTTTACATCAAAAGACACCAAAATGCTGGGAAAACCTCTGGAGCAGCCACACCTCAGTTTTGAGAAGGGCAGTTCATTCACACCTACTTCAGCGCTCTTCCTTTTAAGCTGCATTAATTATTTTAATAAACAAAACAGTTTTCTTTCTAGAGCCTTCTATTATTTTAGCTGCTAGTCACTTGAGCTCCATCGGCTGTGAAGTTGTCCTTGTTGTTCCTTTGTCTGACTCCTTTTATGGATTTCCATTGAGTTTGAGATGGGCAAGAAAGATTTCTCAGATGATTCTGTCCCTGGCACATCCTACTCTCGGCTCTCCAAATCCTGCGGCGGCGCAGCCAAACTGGGCAGGTAGCCATGAAAACAGGGAATTAGGTGACTATGTATCTGATTTGCATGCACAAATTGACATTTTTATGTGCAAATGCAGCTTCTTAGAGATGTAACTGGTTTAGGTGTATTTATTTCAGTTCCCTTTAAAATATTCCACCAGTTTCTGTGGCCGCTTTCACTTGCTGCAGATTAGGGTCAGTCCAATTAAGTTGGTGCTCTTGCCTCAGTGAAAACCAGTATGAGCAAGAGGAGAATTGGGTTTATTATCTGTGTGATGGCTGTCACTAGAGGAAAAGAAGTGGCATGCACTGTGCTGGGGTAGTTGACTTTGCTGCATATTTGAGATATTTCCCATTCTCAGCGTAGGAAATACTTGAACAAAGTCAACAGCAGCGTAGCTGCGTTCTCCTCAGATGCGCCAGTGTAGCTGTGCCTTGTGCTGACGGGGCGAATTCCAGATGGAGCTTGGTGGAGCGATGATTAATTTCCAGCCGTTCCAAAGAGGAAATTATACTCGTTAAATCAATCTAGGCGAATTTCAGCTCTTGCATAAAGCCACCCTAATTGCATTGGCGAATTCGGGATGAACTGCAGCACCGTGTGCAGGAAGTTCACACACGCCTTGTACTATCATTAGCGATTGCAAAAGAGCCTGAACTGTTTACTCACCCTGCCAATAACATGTTTGTGTTCCCTCTTTTTTTTTTTCCTGACCTTATTTAATGGCAGTGGGAAGGGGGCAAATCCGTGGCCTTTGATGGAGTGGGCTGATGCCCTGAATAAACCTTGGCTGGTGGTGCTGCGTCTTGCTGCCCCGCAGCAGCGCGAGGTGAGCTGCTGGGAAACGCGCTGTTCAGCTCCAGTCGTGACTCCGCTGCGCTGGAGCTGGAGATCCGTGCTCGGGAACGTCAGCCCTGCTTTTTGTTCCTTGCACTCTGTCCTGCTTTGTGCTGCCGGTAATCACAGCGAGGTTGATGGGATGGGAACGAGAGCGACAGTGCCTTCTGTGGCGGCGGTCCCACAGCCAGCCCGGTGCCCCCAAACCTTTTCTTTCCCAGCAGCAGGGTCCAGGAGAAGTTTAATTTATTAGCTGTGCAGGGCGATTTACTGACATCGAATTAATGCAAATTAAATTCACAAGGAGCCTGTGGAGAAGAAAAGCAGCTGAGGAATGAGGCAGCCAAGAGTTTTGTGGGTCTGTGACTCAGCGGGCTGCAATCAGGCCATGTCGGGGAGCGGAAGGGATGGCCACTGTCTCTTCCCGGAGCAGAGGCTTGTTGGGGCGAGCCCCGGAGGTGCCTCC
>NW_010407578.1:46156-54383 GCF_000710305.1 Buceros rhinoceros silvestris | reverse complement strand
GGGGACAGCCCTGGAGCTGCCTCAGGTTGATTCTCAGGTGCTTAATCCAGCCTGTCGTGCTTTGGGCACAGGCTGGGTGAAGATTTTCCATCTTGTTTTTCCCTCTCTCTCTTACAGAGTGGCAATACTTGGGAAGGGGCAGGGGTGGGCTTCTGTCTGCATCCAGGCTGAGGGCAGGGTTGTGTGTGGTCCCTGTCACTCCATGGGACTTGGGTAAACACCAACGGCTTTGTTATGTGCTGAATAGGAAAGTTAGCCCCAAATTAGCACTAATGTGAGGTCATTTAACCCTTATGGGAGGTCTTTTGAAAAATCATAATGGAGCCACGCAGGAGTCAGGACAGACCTCTCACAGAGCCCAGTGGTTTTGTGCAAGATTGACAGTATTATTACACTGAGACAGGCTCAAAAATGTAAATACTCCGAGACCAGCCAAAAGAAACTTTCCTCCTGCTGGGACGATTATTCCTCAGACAGGTGCTGCTCCCAAATCCCATGCAATAGCTTCAAGCTCCCCATATTATTCCTGCAGGGTTTCGGGCCAGGAGAATTAAAAGTGAATTGGAGCCGAGATGAGCGTCAGCATCTCCCAATCCAGCGTATTCATTGACATAATGGTTGCTGGGTCAGGAGAGCTCTTCCTGCAATTTCATTGTCCAGCCCTCGAAACAAGAGCTAGTCTTTAATTGCCATTGAAAATAACTGTGTGTGGCTTGTTTGGGACATGCAGCAGCCTGCGCGTGGATGGAAGCTCTTGCAGGCATGATACAGACACTGGTGTCCTCCTTTCTCGGGCAGCTAAGGGCTAGGGATGGGCAGATGTTTCCAGCAATAGTCTCTGCTGATGGAGATGTCTGGAGCGGGGTCTGTTTGCTTTCAGCGAGGTCCACCCTGGGGGAAAGCTGTGATGACCTGTGGGACTAAGGAAACTATCAGGGAGCCATAAACCTCTTGTAATTGGGGACCCTCATTTGCAAGATTTATTAGAGCTATTGGTCAAGGCACCAAGGTGGGGTTATGGGGAAGAGCCCAGCGTCACTGGAGGCCGTGGGTGCTGCTGATGTGTGCTGGGGTGAGGCAGTGGGTACCTGCAGATCCCAGCCAAGGGAGGAGTGTGGAGCAGGCTGTTGTGGGGTGGCACGGCTGGAAGGTGGGTGCAGGTAGCCCCGATGTAGGGCACTAAGAGGTCATGGTGTGATGGAAGGAAGCGTGGGAGGTGTAACACACTGAGCAGGAGGGAAGGAAGTGACTCAGTGTCACTTGCTCCATGCCATGGACTGGCAAAAGTAGCAAAGTGGGTGTCCCTCCTGTCCCCACTGCCACCCTATCAAGTGTGTGTGGCTCTGTAGGGGTTCCTCGTACGACCCTGCACTGAGCAGTTCAGGTGTAGTGGCCTTGCGAGCGCCTCTACGTCTGGGAGAACAGCCTTAGGCTGGAAACAGGAGAGCCTCGTTCATGCGACCCATGGTGTGTGGCTTCACTGGCAAGCCCAGATGTGCAGTGTACTGTGCAGATGAGGGGGATTTTCATGGGGACCTCCGCACTGTGCTGTGTGGCGAGGTAGAGGCATAGAGAGGAGGGGTTTTCCCAGCCTCATGCGAGGGCTGGAAGATAAACCATTAGAGTGGGGCACCTGAGGGGACCAGAGGCCACAGGCAGGCAGGGAGCAATCCAGACCCCTGAGGCTGCCAGAGCCTTTTCTTTATCTGCGCACTGGCAGGGAAGAGCTTCAACCAGCGACCCTTCTACAGCAGCGAGCTCAGTTAGAGCTTCCGTAGGGTATGTGGAATGGAGAGAAATCTTGGTCGCTCTTTCCTGGTGAAAACCTGGCCGTGCTTCCCTGCGTGACAGTGAGTGCTGGCAATTGAATTCCAGCCTTCCCAGGATGATTCCCCAGCTTGCTGTTGAGAAATCCCTTGCTGCCAAGTAGCTGTCGGGACCGGAAGCTCCAGATACCTTCTCATCTGGAAAGGCAATCGGACAAAATGCCAAGCCCAGGGGGCAAAATTTCAGTCTTGGTGCCAGTCTTGCTCATTACATATCTGGGTTCTGCAGCCTGCGAGACTTTCATCATGTAATTTATTTGCTTCTCAACATCCCTGCAGTTATTAAAAGCATCGTACTCAGAACTGCCACCCAAGGTTTCTCTAATGAGTACATCTGCCTTTCGGGGCAAGGCTGGATCGTTCGCTTTATGGCTTGGCCTTGGGCAGCGAATGGCCAGAACGCGATCTGGGTTCCTGTTAGCCGGGGGAGCTGCCTGGGGTCTTTAGGACACTGGAGATCACAGGGAGAAGGGATCTGATACTGCAGGGAGGGGCTCTGGAGAAATGTCAGCCAAGAGTCACGCTCGGGTCAAGGGGGAGAGTCGCCAAACACACTGCCACAGAACGCCCGCTGCACCCCAGGGCTCTGCAGAGGGTCATTTTTCCCTTGTGAGGAAGAACAGAACAATCCACAGCCTTGGGAAGGCTCACAAGGGCCCTGCGCTGCCCTGTTCGGCACTTGACTACGCTCATGGTTCAGTGCTGGGCCCCCCAGCATCACCTCCCGTGGTGGGGTTAAGGGGCTGAGTGCGAGCAGAGCTCCTGAGGCAGTGCTGTCTCCCCCACGTTCAGTCCTCCCGCTCCTCCTGGAGCGTGGCTGGGGGGAAGGAGTGGTCTGTGCCATGAACCCCGTCAGCTGGGATGCAAAGGCAGCGCCGACCTGAGACGAGGAGAAAGCCTATCCCTGCCAACCCGCTGAGTGCCTTCAGCGCAGGAGCTCAAGCGCAGAGGAAGGCAGACAAGGCAGGAGCCTCACGACTTCTTTGTCTGACTGTTTATTCAAGAACGGATAAAATCGGTTCCAATTCTTACAACAAGGCTTTCTCCGACCATCTGGCATCCTTCATCTGAACCCAGTCTTCAGCTTCACCTCTCCACTGAGTTCTGAATCCAGCTGCTCCAGGGTCTGACTTGGATTAAATCTTTCTGGTTCACCCTAAACTGATTTCATGCTGAAAACCAGAGCAGCAGGCGCTGAGCTCACTGGCAGCGGTTAATCCCAAAGCTCCTGCAGGAGCTCACAGGAAAAGGTGGTGCTGTCGAGGTTATAAATCCTCCTGGTTCAGGTGAAATGGTAGCTTCCTTTTTGTGCCTTTTTAGGACTCATCCGTACCTGGGGTTTGGCCACAAATACCAATTCTGGCTCCAGCAGAGACACGGTTTATGCTGGTGCAGTATAATTCGTTTGATCTCGTTTCAAACCGGGGTAAAAATGCATCGCTATAAGTCACATCTCCACTCGTGGTTTACGTGGGTGACTAGACACTCCGGGTAGGCAAATTTTTCTAAGACTCGCATAAAATTACTTACGGTCCGGTCATGGCTGCAAATCCCACGAGAGCCCCGGGGGTGGCATCAGTCCCAGCTCAGCGCCATCTGCCCAAACAGGCTCTCCACTGGAACAGGCACAAAGGTGGAGAGAGGCAGTGCTCAGGCTGCGCAGCAGCTGCGCTTTGGTCTCCTGCTTTCCGTTTCAGCGCCTTCGAGACCAGCTATGGCCACACGTCCTCCCTGAGCATCAGCACCGAGGGCTGTTGCTGCCAGCCCCAGGCTCAGAGGTTGGCTGGTAGCTTGGGTTTGGCATTCCAGAGCCCCCCCCGAGCCACCAGTGCCTGGGATTTGGGTGCCCCGTAGTGTTTGTGGGGAAAAGCAGAAGTGTCGGCTTAAAGAGGAGGCTGATTCTCAGGCCTTGAAGAAAAAGAAGATTGATTGATTTATTTAACGAAGCTAAAGCAAGTTTGTTTTGTAACAGGTATGAGCTTCTTGCAGGAGGCATCTTCTACGAGGAAGGAAAGTCCCCAAGCCCCCGAGGGCCAGCAGCCCTTTGTGCTAACTGCCACCCAAGACATTCTTGGCGCATCGTGTTGCAAAACCTGATGTTTTTCCACTCCATGGGATAACTGGTACCTTGCAGTGAACTTTCTGTTAATCCCCCACCAAGAACCTGCCCCGAGAAGGGAGTTCCAGCCCTGCAGAGGTTGCTGGGTTGGCTGGTGGGTTTAGACACCTGACCTGGATGCTGGGCGATCCAGAAACAGTCTCGGGAGGTTTTCTAAGGTTTGATTTAGATGTGTTACCTGAGAAGGCGATGCACTGATACGATTTGAGTTTAGGTTTCATTTGAGGTGTAAGATTTTTCATGGTAGATGTTGGATTATGTCCTGGCCAGGAAAAGTGTGAGTGAGTCAGGATGGAGTGGGCCTTTATTTGCTATCAAATACGATGGACAGGTGCCAGCTAGGAAGCAAAGCCCTCTGCCAGCTACCGGAGGGTGGAGTAGATGGGTATCTGGTTTTCTGTTCTCTCCTAGACTTCGGAGCCATGGGCAGGATGTTTGGAGGAGACGATGCTGGTGGAGTTTCGGGGCTTCTTCAAACTGCCATGTGCCTGCTCCTGTGTGACAGTCAGAGATAAGAGCAGAGCCCCAGTTCCTCACGGCTTGTGGGCTCTTTGGCAGAGGTGTCAGCAGGAGATGGGCTGTGGAGCGTGGGCAGTGGCAGGTGAAGACCTGATCCCTGGCTGTGATCACCCATGTCCTCACCAGATCCCAGCTTTGCGCAGCTGCGGGGTGGCTGGGGAAGGACTGTGCAGCCGAGGCGGGCTGCAGTGACTCGGGAGGTCCCAGACCCCCAGATAAAGTTGTCCCTCAGGTTATCTGTGCTGGCAGTGGTGGTGGTGAGCAGCTCCAAAGGGGAGCCAGAGCTACTGACTCCTTCATGCTGTCAGACGAAGGTGACAACCTGCAGCGGCTCCCTGGAGCTGTGCTTGCACCAGAAGATAAAGTCCAAAAGTTCAAGCTTCCCCTTTCTCGAGCCCAGAACATTCTTACAGGAGGCTTCAGCACTGCCAGCTTCGCTTGGGACACTGTGGGCTCCACATTGTGGGAAGGGGGCTCTGCTGTCCCTTTGATGGCAGCACTTTAGCATGACAAAGCCGCAGCCCTTGGGGAGAAAGCAGGGCCACCCCTGGGCCTGTTTGCAGGAGATTTTCAAAGGGAAATCCCTCCCTGCCTGTGAAGAGAACCAGAGCTCCAGGTACCGGCAGCTTCTCCCAGCTGAGGTCGTTCAGAAGTTTGTGCAGCGTTCCCTGTGTGGTATCAGCCAGGAGGCGATAGCTGGGTGACTCACGCAGCCCTTGGCAGGGGTTTCCAGTTTTCTCGGTGGAAATGAGATTCAGTTCCCACAGTTGATGCACCAAGCCCCTGCCCAGCCTCGCTGCTTCTCCCTCCCTCTGCGTTTGCCTTTTCATTTGAATGCTTCGGGAGCGGAAGGTGTCTCCAAACCTGGGATCTAAGCACAGAATCCCAACTCCAGGGACAATTTTAGAGTCAAATCAAGATTGCTGAGCCAACTTCTTCTTCCTCTTCTCTATAAATAATCAGGTCCAACAGCTGTCTTCTCAAGGTATTGTGGGAAAGGCAGCTCCTGCCAAAGTGCTGAGCCAGAGAAAGGCAGGATGACTGCTGCTGTGAGCCAGTTCCAGCCATTCCCAAACATCCCCTGCACCGCTGTCCCATGACTGATTCAGGTGAGTAACGTCAGGTGGAGAACAGAAGTCAGAAATAATTAAAATCTGCTGAATGCTCTGATGGTTGCAATGGTGACCAGCCTGACCTGTCATGAGCCGTGGTCCTGCCCAGCACGGGGCTGCCATAGAAACCACGAGCCAGGTCCCTGGCAGATGGAGGACTGGCTTTAAAATTGCTTAACCCTGTGGGCTGTGCGAGGGAGTTATTTTCCTCCCCATCTCTTCATTCCTGAGCCTATAGGGATGGTGTTTTAAGGCGTTTTGCAATGATCACGAAGGACAGAGGGTTTTGTCGAGAACTTTCACATGATCATGTGATGGCAGGGAGTCAGGCTTTAAAAAGGCAACTAAATAAACGGGTAACAACAGCAAGAATCAGCAGATTCATGATGAAACCATGAAAGCTGGCAAACCCGAGACGTTATGAGTTCCACATGTTGCACGCAGATAATTATCTCTGGCCCGAGCTCTTCTCATTAGCTACAGAAACTGAGTTGTCACGTAAAGATGTCTTTCAAAGCTTCCTGGGCAGATTCACTGTATTCCACCGGGCCTGACTGATATTCATTCATAATATTCCCTTTTTTATTTGCTGCTTAGGATTTGCTGAATGAAATCCCATTTCTGTTAGATCGAAATGGGAACGGGCTCCTCTGCAGCTGGGTGAACCGAGCAAACACCGGAATCCAAAGACCCTCTGTGCTTCAGCTGGAGCCTGACGCTGAGCTGGGTCTCTGCCGCTGGGATCCAGCTCACTGGCTGATAAGGGTGATTTATTCTGAGCAGCTTGGGACACCTCTGCCAGTGACATTTCCATATGAAATGGCATATGAGAGGCTCACGAAGGGCTGGTTAATGAGGAGTGGAGTCAACTGAGGTGTCTGAGCCCAAGCACCTCTCTGCTGGAGCGTCCCTGGCTGCCATCAGATAACTTCCTGAAGGGAGGGAGGCAGCTTTGATCGGGCTGCAGCACTGGGGGAAATGCTTGGGAGCGATACCTGATATTTTGCATCTGGTCCATTTTGAAAACTGTTTTCATGTTTAAAAATAAGTTTCTCTCGGTGAGGAGTCACGGCACTGCGGTAGCTGTGGGCCCAGCCCTGAGCCCTTCCTTGCACTGGTGGTGTCGCTGGCAGCACCTTCTGCTGCTGCTGTGGTAGTCACTGGGGGTGATTCAGCGCCTGGGCTTTCTGCAAGAGGAAATGTGCTTCTGTGTTTCCAGTTGCGGAAGGGGAGGGTCGTCCCCTGAGTTAGGCATGGCTGAAGAGCTACAGCACGTGCTCGGTGTTGGCTGCTGGGGTGGGAAGATGGACTTGACTTGGAGCCAGTGTGAAATCCCTCCTGAGGAGGACCCAGCTGTCCTCTGTGAAACCTTCCTCTGGCTCCTTCCCTCTCATGTTTGTAGCTGAACAGCACAGGAAGCCTGGGCCTAGGCAGCACGTGTGGTTGAACTGGAGAACATCCTTGTGACATCTCCAGCCAGCTCCCTCCCTCCACAGACCGAACTGGCCTGTCCCTTCTCCGCTGTGGGTTTTTCCTAGCTGGGTTTGGATTGACAGGTGTCAGCTAAAGGCACACGCTGGGAGTCAGCTCCAGAGACAGAGCACAGGACAAGCTCAGGGCAGAGCACACAGAGAAAAAGGGAAGTTCTTCCACCAAGAGAAGCTGGCTGAGGCGGTGGGTCATGTTTGTTTATCTAACCAAAGGTGGCTGCCCTGAAGACTGTTAGTTGGGTCAGTTGTTTGCAACCCAAACTTGTTACTGTGTGAAAACTGGTAGAACTAGATAAAGACAACAGGAATTTTCCTATAGCCCCGTGGGCTATGACTGATAATAACAAACTGGCCTGCCTCTGTTAAGAAGACACTCCAGCGCTGGGTCATGTTGTTTAGAGGCACTGGGATCCAGCAGAGCCGGCCGGCTGCCCAGCTACGCTGCCAAGAGAGGTATTCCCCGAACTGCAAAACAACTGCTGAGGCTCCAGCAGGCCAAACGCTTTTTTTCCCTTTTCCTTGTTATTACTCTGACAATAGTGCTACAGAGAGACTTCTGCAGCCTCTGCTGTGCTCTGTGCTGTACAGACAGAGCGAAAGGGCAGCCCCGCCACACTCACACTTGCAGCCCAAGGAAGCTGCAGTTCAGCTTTTTTTACCTGCCTTCCCAAGGCAAAGGCTCTGGGAGGCAGAGGGAGCCTGGCTGGGAAGGAGTGTCTGGTCTGGATATCAAAGGTTTCTGCAGACTTACAGGCACAAGCTGTATTTTTTGCTGGAAAAGCACCCGAAGCAGCGACATCTCCCTTTGGAGAAGAGCTCACTTTAACCTGCTTCAGGCTCCTTCCTCTTATTGCGTATTAATTGTTGAAGTGTTTTAATAACCTTTGGTCAAAGGCAGCTGGAATTCCTGGCACATCACAGGACAACTGGAAAGGATGTTTGACAGCTGTCAGTGGGAAAAGCCGCGTATCCTAAAGGGATTAAAGCCCTGGCTTTGAAGTTTCTTACAAGTTACACAGAAAAGCAGCCGGACTGGGAACGGGGAGTGAGAAATGACTTATCCGAAGTCACGCTGCAAATCGGTGGCAGAGAGAGAAATAGGAACATCGTGGTGGGGGGGAAGAGCCACAGGGCTGCTCCGCACCTCGGGCAGCTGCGGCA
>NW_010407578.1:45460-46049 GCF_000710305.1 Buceros rhinoceros silvestris | reverse complement strand
CCCCCCCCCGCCCAGGGCAGGGGCCGCTGCGGGCTGGAGCCCTGGCGGTGTCCTCAGTCCTGGAGCTAACGCAACGCAGCTAATCACAGGCTGCCCCTGGATGTTTAAAGAGGGTTTACCAATCCAAACACAAGTGTTGCCTTAGAGAGGGTGTAGCTGTGAGCAAAATTTGGCCCTCTCTTTTAAACTTTGCAGTTTGTCTTGACTGCTTTATTTTTAGAGCACCATAAAGGGCTTTTGTTCCAAGGTATATTTAACAGGGGAGTGGAAGGGAAGTAGGAGGGTTTTGTGCATAGAGAATGTATCTCTTGGTCTCTTTCTTCTAACCCACCCCCTCAGCAGATACTCTTGGAGGGTGGAGTGTAAATCAAAAAAAAAAAAAAGAGAGAAAATAATAATTAAAAATACTGAAATCATCGTCAAAGGGATTGTCTAGGCGTCCAGGCCTGGAGGCCTCTAAGGCGCCGTGAAAAATACATTATCACCAAAAAGACAAGGTGGGGCAGGGCGAGGGTGGTCCCGTCTGGCAGCACGGTGGAGGCAGCACGGTGCCCAGGCTCTCCCCGTGCCCCACCAGGACACATCACAC
>NW_010407578.1:42446-45227 GCF_000710305.1 Buceros rhinoceros silvestris | reverse complement strand
TCTGTGGGGGAACTGGGACAGCAGGTGGTAACACTTCATCTGGCCCTGAAAAGGGGTCTGAGGGGGCGAACCCACGCTGGTGTTGCTGTGAAGAGGACAGACACCTGCGTGGGACCCACGGTACTGCCGCCAAGGGGCTGGTTCGTGCTGTGAGTGGTTTTAGCGAGGCGCTGTAATTCCTGAAAGCTGGGAGAGAGCCTCCGAGCCGCGGGCGAGCACGGGGCTAATTGCACAAGAAGGACGACTGTGAGCCAGGAGGAGCCCAACGAAGGCGCTCACCTCACCGTTGCAGCGAGATCCTCGCAGGGGAGAGACGAGCTCCTGGGTCGGTGGGCAGCCAAGCTAAGAAGAAAACGCTTTGAAACAGAGTTAGCAAAATGGCGAGACAGGCCCAGCTGCCCTGTGGAGTCCCAGGGAGCTGGTTCAAAGCAGAGTCGGTATGTCTGTCCTTCCTGCCAGAACTTCCCAAGGGACCTCACAGCTTCTCAGGCAGGCTGCAGACACCCCGAAGCAGGACAGGGCATGCAGCCTCGCCAGTGACTGGCAGGGAACACCAAGAGCCCGGTGAGCCCAGACTGGCCCTGTCTGTCCCCAGTGCCACCTGAGCTGTGGCACATCAGCTGCAAGTGCCGCAGGGTGGGCTTAAACCCCCGAGGGCTTTATCAGCAGCATGCTAGTCGCAGCTTAGCCCCAGGCAAGAAGGGTCTGGTGGCTTCACGTTCCTCCCTGTCCCCTGTCATGGAGCAGCCTCATCCCTGTTGTTGTGCAAAAGACCAAGTCTGAAAACCTGCCTGTCTCTATCCAGGGGTGGTTTGGGCTGGCCATGGTAGCACTGAGGCTCACGGATCATCTTTCGCCAAGGCAAAGCCTGTCACTGTCACTCAGCTTTGCTGGACACATTTCTCCCTCTCTTATCTTTGACGCAGGCTTTTTCCCTCGGAGGTGGGAATCCTGTGCCCCGCCATTCTCCTGCATGGTCTGGCTCTGCTGGTGCTTTCTCCCCTTCACTTTTGTTGCTGGAATCTGGTAAGTCTCACTGAAAGGTTAGAAGAAACCTGGAAATCCCCTGAGGGGATGTTGCTGCTCTCTGCACTACCCAGAGCCAGGGAAATACTCTCTGCCTGGATCTGTAAAGGACAAGAACCCCAGACTAGGACTCTGGTCATCAGGAACTGGACAAGGTTTCCTTAATTTAGAGATATAATCAGAATATTGATCACCTAATGCCACCACTGCATGAGATTTGTGCTTTCCTTGGCTGGATAGGATATCCGTGGTCTTTGCCCTTCTTTTCTTGTCCACTCACCCCTGCATATCTCTGCTGGGACAGTCATCTGGACCCTCAGCCCTCGTTCAGCTGACTCCTGGCTATTGCTGTCCTCTGCTGCACAAGCTCTTGGCTCTTCGGTGATCCGCGGTGGGGTGTGCACTGCTCCAGACCTCTGGTTTTCATTCCCAGGAGACAGACTTTGTCCAGCCCTGGGTGCCTGGCAGGCAGGGGTTGGCACAGCAGAGTGGAGGGCGAGAGCTGCTGCCTGGCTGAGGGAAGCGCAGCCCAGCACGTCCTTCTCAGCCAGCGCAGATACACCACGGTCATCCCTCATCCCGTGCCCCATGCTGGCTGCGCACTGAGCCGGAAGCCATCGAGATGTGTTCGAAGGGTGTTGTACCCAAATTAATGTGCTCACCTTGGCCTGTGTGGACATGCCCTGTGCCTGCCCGAGTGGGCTGTGAGGCCACTTGTCACCACGCTGGGAGAGCTGCCCTGTTACCTGAAGGGAGAGTCACGAGCTCTCCGGTACTCACCTGCTGCTGCGGGGCAGCGAGTGGGACAGATCCGGCGAGTGAGACAGCGGTGGTGGGGAGAGTGAGGGCTGGAAGTCTTTCTTTTTCCCTTTGTTTTAAGGCTTGTACCAACCTGTCTCACGAAATCCCTCTCCTGCCTTCCAAACCCAGTCAACATGAGTCACCCGCTGAGCCCATCCTTTGCCTCCTCATTGCAACACGGATGACAGAAACCATCCAACAGCAGGGCTTGAATCCACGATGAGTTTTGTTCTATTGCATAAATCTTTTCCCCGTGCACAGGTGAGTTGCTGCAGAGGTGTTGCCTGGTGGTGTTCCCGCAGCCAGCTCCCCGGCCGGCCTTCCCGCAGCCGTCCCCTGCCTGGAACGCTGTGCTCTGCGCTCCCGACGGCGTGAACGCTGCGGAAGAAGGTTACCCTGCAGAGCTGCTCTCCTCACGTATCCGTGTAACACAGATCCCCCGAGCCAGTGTGTTTGCTGTGTTTTGGCACCCGAAGTGAGGGGGTTTAAAGTTGCTTTTTTAAGAGGGGAAAGCAAACAAACAAACAAAACCACACGTGGACACTCTGGGAGGGGAGCAGCTGGGAGGAGGTGAGGAGAGGGAAGAAGGGGCGAGCATGGCAGTACCGCGACTGCTCGGGAATGAGAGGAAACTACGAGGCTTCTCTTCTTCCCTAATTGATTCCTTTATAGAAATGTACCTATTTTTGTCTGTGTATTTATATATAAAGAAAGAGCAAAGGACAAATCAACCCCCGGATTCATAAAAGTGACAGGCATTTGGCACGGAGTGCGTGGAACGAGTCCACCAAACTGAAACTAATTATCGTGGAGATGAATAACTGATTCCACTCCTTCACCCTGTCTTGTTTCCCCCCAGGGCTTTTCCCGGGCTGCCTCCCTCCCCGCCCAGCTCCGCTCCGCTCGGCTCGGGGCCGGCCGGCAGAGGGCTACGGATGGACCTCGCCTGGGGGC
>NW_010407578.1:21837-42362 GCF_000710305.1 Buceros rhinoceros silvestris | reverse complement strand
ACCTGCCTGGGTGTACCTGTCCCAGGGCACCTGTGCCGGCAGCCAATCGCCGCCGCTGCCAACCCACCTGTCAGCAGGATCCCTGCGCCCAGAGCTGCCCATAAATCACACCTCCCCAGCAATGTCTGGCTTCGGCAGGGGCTAGAGGAGAGGAGCGTCCGAATTCACCGGCCGCGGAGGAACCGGGGGAGTTATGTCTAATGAACTGGAGTAAGTAGAGGGGTTTTTTATTCTGTTTACCCACTTCTCTGGAGGGCTGAGAGGGGCGTTGGGTGGGAATGCATCAGACCGCGGGGTTAATGCCCCTGTGCAGCCGTTTGCGAGGGGCAGTGGATGGGATGGGATGGGGTGGGAGTGTGGTCAGGCTTTCTGCTCCTCGCTCACCTGCTGCGGCTCTTAGCAGCAGCCACTCACTGCCCAGGAGCTGTTTAAAGTCAGGATTTTTTTTCCTCCCAGACTAAAACTTGACACATGGAGTTTCTGTCTGAAGGCAAATCTATTCTGCCTCTATCCAACAAAATATAAGAGCTACCAGAGTGATTCTGAGGTTTGGGTTTTTCCTTAGAAAACACCTTCTGAAGTATTTAAGTATTTACCAATTTTGGATGAGTTTCTGGTTTTTTGGAGATAGTTGTGTGGTGGTTTTTATTGTCTTTTGGGTTTTGTTTGGGTTTTTTTTTAAGTAAATGGATTCATATATGATTCTATCAAGTAATTAAGATTTATTTTATTACTATTTTTTCTAACAACAAGGAGCAGCACTTAATACTTTATTGATCCTCTATGTCTCTTGCTTCTAATCTTGAAACTGCCAAAACACTTTGGGCTTTGGGCACTGGTGTGGATTTACGCTGCATACCACATCTCACACCTCTGGAATAAAAGCAAACCAATGTCCTGTTGGTGTGACATGGGGCAGGAGAGGCTGGAGGGATCCTGGGCAGTGGTGGTGAATGCTGCCAGACCTGGCTAGCTGTGGAGCCCTGTGGGAAGTACTGGTGTGTAATGAAATCCGCGTCCCTGTGTGGATGTGTGTACGGATCTCATGCTTCAGAAGGGGTATTTTGAAAGGAAAACATGCACCTGTGTGTTCTTACAAGCCTAACAGGGGTGTTTTGACAGCTGAGCTCTCAGTAATTAAGAATCCTGAGTTGGTGCAGCATTAATTACTATTTTATGTAAATTCTCAGATCCGTACACTTGGATCAATTAAGAATCGGTGACTGACTTTTCCCCTGTCAGAACTCTTTGGGTAATTCATAGTTGATGCTTTTTGAACTCGGAGCGGGGCCACGCGGTTGGCTCTGGAGCGCGGCAGCGCGTTGGGGTGTACAGCACGTTGCAGAGTGAGGTTGATGTATTGCTCATTACGGAGCGGGGCATTATGTTACCTGACGAATTACATGGTTGCTTGCCTCTGCTCTTACTAACGGGCTGTTAACCCCTGTGCCTTTCAAAGGGACAGGGGTTGGTGGCAGCAGCATCCCTGTCGAGATTCCGATCTCCACGCCCAGGACTGATAACATGCAGAAGGGGCTCTGCGCTCTCCTAGAGACAGAACCTACGGAGAGGTGTGCAGAGCGTTGTGAAAACTTCACTCCAGTGTACTAGCTCGCAGCTGGGGGAAGGAACTTCTCTGGGGAGTGGAGACAGCGGGGCGGAACAAGCCCAGCTTGCTGGTGCTGCGGAGGGGCAGGAGCAGGGCAGGTACTGCCAGCTCGCCTGGGTGAGCACAGGGACCTGGGGTTCCTCACCCGAAAGCTCCCCAGGGGCTGAGAGCAGCAGCGATAGGAGATAAGGGATGTGAGAACTCCTTGGTACCAAGGGCGTAGCTGAACCTTCAGACAGCTTTTGGGTTTACTGTGAGGAGAAAAGGTGTCACCTGGTGAAGAGCTGCTCAAGCCCAACTCCTGAGCAATGGGGCGGTTGCAGAAGCTCTTCAGCTCTGGTTAGTCACCCAGGCCAGTCACACAGGGTGTAGCATTATAGTAAGAGCTCTTGGGAGCAGTACCTGGGGGATCTGATAAGGGCAGCAGTGCTGGCCCAGTGTCTCAGGCAGGCGTTGAACCCAGGGAGGATGGATCTGAGCGGTGAACACATGCCCAGATGTAACTGATTTTGAGGGAGCTGTGATATCCTCGTGGACGGATGCTGCCACCCAAAATGACAGGGAGAATCATCTCATCTCTCCCTTTGCCACTTTAATTTCACAGAAAGGACTGGGAAGAGACTAGCGTGGCATGGGAGAATGAGATATTTTGCCTATTGTAAAATATTCTAACTGATAATTTCCATAGTCTCCTAAATTGAACTTCTGTCTAACTCTGCAGTGCGTGGGCTTGAAAGAGTTAACCAGGAGTTACTCCCAGTTGTGGTTTTGTGGTCGAAACCATGATCGCCAGAAGCAAATTTTTGTCATGCATAAGGTGTGTTATTAAAACTTGAGTTATGCTCCTGGTGAATGAAAAGTTAAAGCCCTTTTATAAAGTGCTGGCAGTAAAGCACACAGGGATACCCACGCTGCAGCCGCTTCCAGCGGAGACGCCAGGTTTATTTTAACTTGTGTAAAGAGAAGGAGAGATTTGTAAATTAAAGAAACAACAGTCCAGTAACTGCTCTGCAATTCCCAACAAAGGAGGAAAAGCCCCCTGAATAAACTCTCGACTCAAAGCCGAGATAAACCAGCCTTTACAGAGCACCTCTGCTTTGATGCTTCGGGTCACTCCTCCAGCTGATGGGTACGCTGGTACAACTCCCAATCGAGCTGAAAAATAAGGATAGTTACACTGCGGGGGATCTGCTGGGCTTTGTTCAGGCTGGTTGTTAAATCACTGCGCGCTCTGGAGTGTTCATCCGGACACGCACTTGCGCTCGCGCTGCACCTGCTTCAGCTCAGCTGACTGGCAGGACACAGCTCCCGAGCAGTGCCCCGGGTCCTCCAGCAGCCCGTGCTCAAGGGTGAGAAAGGCAGCAGCTAGAGAACACGTTAACCAGTGGGATGGATGATAGTCTGGCTGGGGCTCCACTGCTAGTAGCCTGGTTTCAAAGGTTGGGAAGAGAAGAAAATGTGCTGCTGGCTTGTTTGTTGTTGTTCCTTTCAGTGTTACGTTGTTCTGGCTGGTGGCTGTGGGTATGGAATGGGTGAGGGTAGCGCTGGTCGAGAAGTGTCCCTGTCCCCAGCGTGTTCATAACCACAGGTGTTCAGAGGAGAAGAGCAGCGTCACTCGGTCCCTGGGTGCCAGCCACCTGCTGGGTCAAGTTTTTGTTTCTTTGCTGTCAGTGATGTTTGCTGACCAGAAATGCGATGTTTAACAGGGTTATACCTAGAATGGGATGAGTCATGTTTGCTTGGCAAAAACATTGTTTGTTTGAAACACATTGTGCTGTGTTGTTTTTTTTTTTATTATTTATCAGCAAAGCAAAAGTCTTGCCTGACCATGGGGGATGTGCGTTCACAGGGTGCTCTGCACCAGCATTAGAGCGTACATACAGAGTACATCAGCCCAGGACCCCCTTACAGGAGATCTGGGCAGCCTGAAAAGTCCCTCCAGGATGGGAGGAAGGAGCAAACAAGAGGGGAGAGCCAGCCCTGGCTGTATCTCACCAGGTCTGCAGATAGCATAGCTGAGGAAGGTGCAAGGGGAGCCTGATGGGGCAGGGGAGCTGGCCACATCACGTGAGACTGCTGGCAAGTGTCCTGCCCTGACACACGCTTCCTCTTGGGCAACGCGCTGAGAATTCACCTCACCCACCTGAACCCAGGTGCCAAGTTTGTAGCTGACTGAATTTGCAGGCAGTAGGAAGAGACCAGCACATCCCAGCCTGACACGGGAGGTCCAAGCTGTCCTCTTGGCCCCTGGAGCACGTAGGAACTAACTCTGAAGTGCCAAAGCTCCCGTGAGGTTAGCATTAACCTCTGCTCTTAGTACGTTCTTAAATGGGTACTGAGGTGCGCACAGAAATACGGACGTTGCTGAGGGCGTTACTGCAGGATCCCCTGATTGAATGTGGCAAGGGAAGGACAGAAATGGGAGGAAAAGGGGGCTCTGCTCTCTGCTGCAGTGCAAATAACCCATAATCACTGATCACGAGAGTCAAACCAGGTTACCCGAAGAGCAGTAAAAAAGAAACAAGCTTTGTCACCGAAGATCTCAGAAGTGCCAGCTGCCAGCAGCTGCTCAGACAGAGGCACTTGGCTTTCCTGTGGTCCCTGTGGAGGCAGATCACCCTGCAGCTCGGGACACCTGCAGGCTGGAGCATCCGACATCACAGACTGCTTCTGGAAAAATCAGCCGTAATTCCTGAACTGCAGACTAGTTCTGTGCTGACATTTGTTATGTTAGGCAGGGGAGGCACTAACGCAGGAATCACTTGTGCAAGGGGATCATGTGGGTGGATACCTGAAGGGTGATGTTATCGGGTAAAACACAATACCAGCTGGTGTCCCCCAAACATCGCTCCACGCTGAATCGGCTCACAGAGCCCTTCAGGCTAGAACGGCAGGAACCAGTCCAGTGCTGGCGAGGTTTATAGCAGAGGTGCAGGTCTGGTTCTGTTCTCCCATCTCCTCAGATAAGTCATTTGAACGTCAATCCCCGTGCCTCAGTTTCTTCTCCCTTGATAAATATCCCCAAAAGCAACAAGTTAAGCTGGTGTAAAAATGGAAGAACAATTTTGTGTTTGTGGGTCCTAAAGAGCTCTAAGTGACCCAAGAGGGCCAAGACACAGGCCAGGTCCCTGCATGTTACCCAGGTGGTGCCTGCCCTGGGAGGCTTGTCTGGCTCCATGATGCTTTGGATTCAGCCTGCAAACCATTCCCACTGTCTCAGCTCTGCAGGAGAGTTGGGGAGGGGGGTTCTAAGAGCTCAGCAGGGCTCTGTCTCTCCAAGTGTCAGCACAACGCCCATCGCTCTGGTCCCCACCCTCTTCCAGCCCACCTGCAGGGACACAGCACACCTTCCCCGCTGCACGGCTGGAGCCAGCCGCAGCCGACCCATTGTCCTGGGTGCTGCTGAGCACTGCTGGCTTGCATCGACCCCAGCCCAGGACTCCCAGCACCCCTTTGGGAGACAGGAGCCATTTCTCACAGACACTCCTGATGGCCCCTGTTCTTTCCACCCCAACCACGGTACGTGTCTCTCTGCAATCACCAAGCACAGGCAGATCCCTGTGGAGTGTGTCTGAGCAGGGTCTCTGGGCGAGTGCGACGGGCTTGGCCTGACCCGTGCATGTGCCACTCGGGCCACGTGCTGCCGGCAAAGAGAGAAGCTCGCGCGCTGTCTGTGGGTTAAAGAGCTGAGGGATGGCTGGGAAACATGGAGCTGTTGTGCTGAGTCAACACTTCGCACCCCCCTGAGGCTGATCCTGTTGAAAAGCCCCTGAAGAAATCCAGGGACAGAGCCCGCATTGTTCTCCAGCTGCCAGAGAAAATATGTCAGTCCTGTAGGCAGCACAGGTCAGGGGCCATGAGATTAGTGGTCTCCTTTGACACCCACAGCTTGACACTCTGTTGTGCTTGGCACCTAGGCAAGGTTTTTCAGTACCAGTCTCTACGTTTGTTGTGTTTCTCTCTGTGTTGGTTTTTTCCTGGTTCTGTGTCTCTGAATTTTTGCCTGCCTGAGTGGGTCTGTGCCCGTGCTCACCGACGGCCGTGCTGCCACAGTGTCTTCAGACGTGCTCATTTTCCAAACTTGCAAACAGGTAGGGTAAAATCAGAAGCCCAGAAGTTTGGATTCAGAAAGGAGGCGGCTCTGCGGGACGTGGTTCTTCCTGGGCAGGAGGACATGCTGTACAGGCAGAGAGCTTACACTTGTGGGAAATGCTGCTTTTCATTCCTGTAACGTTGATCTTCCCCCCGTGACTGATAAGAGGCTCTCGGGGAACATCCGGCTTGTTTCCGTAGGGAGGTGGGTCGGCTGCACAACACCAGGGCTAACGAAAGCCCCCAGTGAAGCACCCCCGGTATCTCCAAAGCCCTGCAGGCCAGCAGCTCTGTTCTACAGCTTTGAATTCCTGCCGCTGGTTGCTGTGGATTCTCTGCTCCTCTGACAATGTGACATTTCTCTATAGCCCTCAGCAGCTGGCATGGCTGATATTTAGGTTGGAGGCTTTAATCAGCGATAGGGGAGAGAACAAAGACAAGCAACACAAGGCTGAAACGCTGGCAAAATCACCCACTGAGACCCAACAACAGGCAAAAGGAAGAAAAGGTTTCTTTCCTGCTTGGCTGCTCTCCCCACCTAGACCCTTTGCGCATATCCTCCTTTTGCAGCACAGCCTGGAGTGTTTATTCATGACCAGGAGGCCGCTGGTAGACTTGGCAGTAGATGGGGGAAACAGAGCTCAGGTGGGATGGAGCAGGGAAAGGGGGCTGGTACCACCTCGTGTCAAATTCTAAACTGTTTGGAAACAGTCTGCTCCCTCCCAAACCCATGTGCGGCTTTGCCCGTGACCCCGAGGCTCCGGCGGGCACACAAGAAGGGAGCCACTGGTGCCATGTGTTTGTGTTTCGCTAACCCATCCTGGCCTTGTCTGAGCCGCAGCACTGAGGTGAGTGCCTGCGGAAGGGGAGTTTGTTTTGCCAAATAGGGAGCAGGCAGTTCGCAGTGGACACGTGGAAGGGTGATCGCAGGGAGTGCTAAAGGAAAGTTCACGGTGTTTGGATCTGGGTTTGGATCTCTCTTTCCAGCATCTCTGCTCCACAGAGATCACGAACGCCGAGCTGGAAGCTGGCGAAGCAAACGGACATGGGAGTGTCCTGTAGCTGCACGAGCTGAAACGCATCTGATATCAAAAAGGTGCCTGTAAACATGTCATCAGATCTGCTTATCTCCTCCAGTCACTCTCTTTCTGTCGATATTGGTCAGCCCTGTGGACCTTCTGGAGCAGGGTCAGAGCAGAGCCGACCTCTCTGGAGAAGCAGGGTGGGATGGAGCCCATGTTACATCTCATCACAGTTTTATCTGAGGCAGCTCGCGTGGCTCCACTCAAACATATTTCAGTGACTCCCGGGGATCGTATGAACTCTGGAAAAGAAACATGGACTAACTGTGTGACCCCCATTGCGTCACCTTTGTCCAGGTCCTCAGCTGGTGAATCAGCGCAGCTCACTGGGACCAGTTCAGTTCCCAGCGCACAGGAGGAGCTGCTGTTGCGTGGCTGTGCTGCCAAATGGCTTTCAAGGACTTGGCAGTTTCTAAGCACTGGGGTTCTGACCAAAGCCCCCACTGAGTCATGCTGGAGTAGCCTAAAGTGCTGCTGTCCTCATGTCCCAGTCCCCCCTTTCTGCTGGAGTTTGCTGCTTTCTAACAGAAGTACCACGAGGCAATGTGCAGCTGCGCTTTAGCTCTCAAGTTCAGGGCGCAGTGTATGACTTTGGGAAAGTGCCTTTGCTTTCCTCGCTCAGGCTGAGGGTAGGGCATGTTCTCCAGTGTGCCATCGCTGCTGCAGGGGCAGTTTCTCCTCGCAGAGGCGTGGGGCAGGCAGTGAGGAGGTGGCGATGTCTGCAGTCAGCACAGCCAGAGCGACCCACCAAGCCAGGAGCCACATCTGAAAACAAGATACAGGTTCCTAGGGCACTTCTCAAAGCTATGTTCTTCATGAACTGGACACAGCAACAAGTGGTTGAGATCTCAAGCTCTCCCTCCCACCTCCTTCTGCCCCCAGAGTGCAGACCAGTGATAAAATGCTGCAACAGCAGCCTCTCACACACAGCGAGAAGGCAGGGAGGCAGCATGGAGACCCACAGGAGTCCTTCAGTTGAGGGCTTGGGTGAGGGAGAATAAAGCTCCAGAACATTTTTCTTTATCATATGCTTTTTTAAGCTCCTGAATGCTCTGTTGCTACATCTTACCACGGCGTGTTTATCTGTGTTGATTACGAGTGATAGGAGCTGAGTCTCACCCTGAGAGCAAGCTCTGTTGCTGCCTATTCTTCCTTGAGAAGATCGGATTGAGCCTGGGTGAGGATTCCTGTCCGGACAGGACTGAACAGCCCATCGCCGAGTTGACAGCAGTGAAATCTGAGTCATGCCGATTGCTCGCCTTGGAGACAGCAGCGGCACTGAAGGGGAGGGAGAGCTGCGTGAGAAACGCTAAAGACAACGAAACTCCCCAAACACCTGGAGAAGTTTCGTGCGCGGGGTGAAACTGGTGTTAGTGCATCATCCCGACGTGTGAGGGAGAAGAGGAGCAAACTCAGCGTCTCCGTTAGACCAGCACATGTTGGGAGCTTGCCAGGGCCGGACCCGTAAGGTGGAAGCAGCTGCTCTCTTAACCCACCTGAGCTCAGGCGCTGGCCACCACGTAAACACCAATGGGAAGTGGGTGCCTCAGGCCGTTAGCAGAGCTGTTACCTGCTTCTCCCCTGTGCAGCTCAGGGCTGGAGGGACTCTCTGTCGAAGCAGCATATTCTTTAATAGAAAGGTGACAACGACAGTGGAGGCAGCCCCTGCTGGTCTTGTCCGTGCTGCTCTGATGGTACCATCATAGGGCTGCTGCTGTGCTCGACCAGGTAGAGCTCGTGGGTCTGATGCAGGAGCATCACAAAACCACCCATGCTCGGTTATGAGAGTATTCCCGGCTGAGACGCGGCAGGGTGGGGGACTGGGGCATGTGCGGGAGGCAAGCCAGCTTAGCTGAGCTGCCAGGGGGGATGGACCGGCATCCTTCACCCCATCCAAGGTCCATCTCCACACCTCGCCAGTTTCCTGCCCAGGAGCATCCACTGAGCTCCTGGCTTTTCACCCTGCCAGCGTGGGCAGCTCGTGGCGACAGGCTGGCAGTATCTGTCATGGTTAGCAATAACCAGGAGTTTCAGAGGTGCCAGATTCCTTTCAAGAGGAATTATTGTTCTCTGAATGATTCACTTAAAAGTCTGGCCCAGGCCTTATTATAAACACCTGGAGAGAGCTTAGTGGAAACAACATATTCCTTATAAAAATGCTATTAAGATGTAGCATTCATTACCTAAACTCCTGTAGACTTTGTCTTCCCATTAAAAAAATCACCAAGAATGTTCTGCTCTTGGCAGCTTTGGAGATTTAAAGTAGAGAAATTTAAACTTCTGCTAATAAAAACCAGTCTGTCCTTCTGGATGTTTCCATTTTGATGGAAAACTTTTGTCCACAAACTTGTTTTTTATGATGAATAGCATGAGCTGTTGTGGTGACACGTGGCTGAAGGACGTGGCCACTGATTCACCCTCTCCCCTGTGTGGGGTAAACTTGCAGCAGCCAGGGAACGCGCGGAGGTGCTTCTGTGGTGGCTGCTCGTAGGGTTTGCTGGAGGAAAAGGAAAGATGACCAATGTTTGGGTAATTAACTGTCTGACAGTTTATTAACATAAGATGGAGAGACCTGGAGAAAGTGCCAGAAGAGAGGACAGGCAGGGTTATTTTTGTGTGTTGCTTCTCAGCTCACGTACTCCCAGGAGCCTCACCTTTGTCAGGAATCTTTTAGGGGAAGGGAGGGTGTCGTGATCTGCCTGTCTGCTTCCCTCTAAGTAAAATCATAGACAAATGATTGAAGAAAAAAAACCGCAAACCTAAGTTAGATTGGAACTAAATTTAAAAAACATGAACTACAGCAAAGAAAAATGATGGGGTTTGGTTTCCTCTGGGCAGGTCAGTGTCGCTGAACACCGAGTGATCATTTATATCTGTGGGCTGCACTGGCCAGCTCCAAATTCACCAAAAAACTTGCAACAGTCCCTGACTATGTTGCGTTCAAGTTACTGACCAGCGTCCCACCTGGATGGTGCCTGACCTGGCTGGCTGGTAGTGAGTGCTTGCTGAGGAGGCAGCCGGTGCAGACCATGTCGTGGTGCTTTGTGTCCTTGGGGCAGGAGGAGGGAGGCAGAGGGATGTCTGCCTCTGCATGGCCCCCCAGCGAGACTCTGGCCTGATTTTGTAGATAGCTACAGGCAGAAGAATTGGTAACCCCAAGGACTATGGGAGTTACGGACTGAGAGAGCATCCCTTCTCCATTCCAGCAGTGCCTTTGGGAAACCCTTCATGTGTTCAGCTGGGTGGCCTGGAAATTGCTGTGGAAAATGAGTATCCTTCATTCCCTGTTCCCTCCGTCTGGCTCAGTTTTAGATCTGTGCGTCTGATGAAGAATGACACCATGAACTTCCAGAAATTCCCCTACACCAGTGAAGATGAAGCCTGGAAAACCTACCTAGAGAACCCCTTGACCGCAGCCACCAAAGCTATGATGAGGGTGAATGGAGACGACGACAGCGTGGCTGCCCTGAGCCTCCTCTATGACTACTACATGGTGCGTTCCCACTGGGGCTGGGGGTCTCGGGGGAGTTTGTCCCACAGGAGAAGCATGAAAGTAAAATATGTGCTCAGCCACCATCTGCTGAGCTTTCCGTGTTGTTTATGCAATGATCCTCATGACACCCCCAGGCACAGAGTGCCACTGTTCTTCCCAGTGCACAGATGGTAAACTGAGGCACAAGACACCAGTATACTGGAGAGAAACCCAGAATAGGGTGGAAAACTGAACCTGGGTGTCTTGAGTCTCAGGCTGGTGTCTTTTCCACCTGGCAGCTTTCATGTAAGAAACAGCAATGCCTTGAGAGAGCAGCTCTGGGCCTCGCAGACCCCAGCAGCTTTGTTCTTCTAGTGCTGCCGTAGGATGGGACTCCAAGAAAAGCGGATAAGACTGAGCCCTGACTGAACCCAGTAGTAGGACTGATTTTCCTGTTCCCTTGGGTGCTTTTGAACGAGCTGATGTGCCTTGTCTAACATTCCTCGTGGCCCCACGGCAGGAGCCCAGCCCGCGCCCAGGTCTCCTGTGTCCTCGCCTGGTGTTTATTGTTCACCCGGTGTTTTATCTGTGAGACTTCACCTGCCGCACAGACAGGGCTGATTTTGCCTCTGTTTTCCATTAATAAAATCTAACAACAAACAAATTCTTTGTTCCGCCTTGTCCTAGGTCCCAAAGGAGAAGAGGATTCTTCCGTCGGGTATGATGGGACGCAGTGAACTAGGAAAGAGGTTGGCTTCGGTTTTGCTCTCTCCTGCTGTCTAATTCTCCTGCAGCTGCTTGCATGCGTGATGGGTCTCTTAGCTTGCATAAAATAGACATCAAAGCACAGTGTTATTACCAACAACAGGGGAGGTTATTAACCCTGAGACATATATTAAAATTCCTTAGGCCAGATCCCAAGCTGGTATAAATCGAGCTACACCCATTTACACAACCAGGGATCTGTCTCGCTGCCTTCAGCAGAGTTGCGCTGATTCGCAGCAGCTGAAGAATTTGTCTTTGTTTCCTACTTTGTGACAACTGGAAAGGGAAAAGGGACGAAGCGTTGGCAGTGAGAAGGGAACGACCGAGTTCTCCTCCATCCCCTAGGCTGATAAGGGTTTCTGTTCCACTTGCTTCCCATCTCCCAGCATTCTCTTCCAGTGACTCCCATTTGTCCTTTGAGGTTTTCAGATAATTAACTATTAAATTAATGGCTCATTTGCCACTATGAGTTCCCCTTCCTGCACGCTGTGTACTTTGGCAAAGTTTTCTACTTGCCTGGTTTAAACTCCTTGACAGAATAAGCAATAGAACAGCTCTCCACTCCTCCTTCCCAGGCAGGCTGAGGTCAGCTGTTCTCTCCTCCCTGAAAGCCGCTGCCCTCTGGACAGTGCTCCAGGGTTTTATTAACTGTGGAAATTTCAGCACATACCTGTGGGTGAAGCTCTTGAGGCAGAGCAGGTGGGAGCTACTCGTGCAGCCTCGCTTCCCCTGGGGGTAGCTCATGCTGCAGATTGCTAGTGAGGGGCTGGTTGGTTTTCGGAGTGTGGTGACGGGGACAATAAGGCACGTTTTCCCAGCTCAGCTGGGGCTGCAGACTCAGCAGGGTCCCAGAGTCTGCTGCAGGAGGGACCTGTTCTTGGGATGCTGCACGAAGGGATGGTTTCCCTGTGCGAGAGGAGTAAAAGACAGTTTTAAAAAGCCACCGTTCAGTGCCAGTGAGCCTGGCAAGACCTTGCAGCGGTTACCTTACCGTCCCTGCTGCTCAGTGTTTAATAGCCCAAATAAAGAAACAATAGATGTGGGCCCTGGACCTGCAGCCCCATCTAAACCACGTTCTGTGATTCCGTGTGATCACCCCTTATCTGCTGAGCACCTCTGGCTCTTGCTGATTGCACTGAGAGGTGGGTGGGTGGGTGGATGGAGGTCACCCGTGGCCTGTCAGATCTCCCAGATCAGGCAGGAGATGTACGCAGCTGACTCAAGGTCAGTCACCTGGCAGCTAGACTGTGCAGCTTGCTCCCCAGCAGCACGTCAAGGCACTTGCTTCTTGCTGTGACAGCTTGCTGGGGTTGCCCACGCTCTGCCCTGGTTTGAGACAGGACCCTTTTTCCACCAGGCACTGCCACGGAATGGAGTACGACCCAGAGATTGCGTCCTTTGATGGCTCAGCCCATCTCATGAAGCTCTTGTCTGAAAATGTTTCCATGACCCAAGAATACTGTGAGCCACAGAAGAAGAACAGCTTAAGTCTTGAAGGCGTCCCTGCTCCTCACAAGCCAGCCATGCTTCCACCGGGCACTAGCAAGCTGGATGCCACCCCAGACAACTACATGGTCCCTCCGGGGGATGTATATGACAACAGCTCACTGAACTCCCTCTTCGAGACCATCCCTGTAGCCCCACCACAGCAGAGGTGGCAGCCAGACAGCACTTTCAAAGAAGACCCCCAGGAGGTCAGAGCCATTAGTGGGTCGCATGAGGCTGTCTCTAGTTTGGGGATTGCTCATGCCGGGGTCAGAGGGAGCTTTGCTTTTGCTTTAGAAGCTTGGTGCCGTTCCCTTTGAATTGGGGTTTTTATATTCATTGTGGAAGTAGGAGAAGGCTTTGAAATGAGGGTCCATGTTTTATCTGTGGCCCCTGCTGTAATGTCTGGGAAAAGGTGGATGGACAAACCAGTGAAAGATTTTGCTTCTGACCATTTTATTTCCACCTGTCTACAGTCACTACTCTTCAGCGATATCCTCAAACCTCAGCCACAGCCACCTTGCCCTGAGAGTTACGCTACGGACGGTGTTAAGAGGTAACTGCCCCTCCACGGTCTCTGCACTTGGCCATGTCCCTTTCCTGCAGCCCCTTCCTCACCCCAGCGCTGGTCCTGGCAATGACCACGGCGAAGCTGCAGATCTTACACTTGCACAGAGACAAGTTGAGTCCTCCTGGTGTCTTAGGAACAAGCTGGTGTTGCATGACTGTTTAGATACAAAGCAGTGATGAGTTTTAGCATTCCTAGTATGAAGCAGGGATTAGGGATTGAAATGTTTTTGTGAAAAGGAGTCAAAGCCAGTCTTAAATTCCAGTTACTAGAGGTGGTTGTGCTAGTTCTTGGTTTAGAGGTGTGTGGTCCAGGCTGTATTCTGGCCAAACCGATGTCAACCCAGTGTCGACGGCTTCCGCTGCAGTGGGCACATCTCATCTGCACCTTGAGGGGAGATGTGGCGCGGAGGCCTTTCATGAGAGGGTTTGCTGTGCATTACAGC
This sequence comes from Buceros rhinoceros silvestris, assembly GCF_000710305.1. Lineage (NCBI taxonomy): Eukaryota > Metazoa > Chordata > Aves > Bucerotiformes > Bucerotidae > Buceros > Buceros rhinoceros. Next base: position 28,844 of record NW_010407578.1, on the reverse strand, counting down.
CCCTTTCCAGGGAGCACTGCTGGGTTCCTGTGCCACAGAGATCCAGGTGGCTGCACCGCCTTTCCACAAGCTGCTTGGAAAGGGGTGAATGAGGATGGCAGCTGATGAGGGCGATACGCAGCCTCCTCCTAAGCTAAGGTTTAGGTTCTCACTTTAGGTTTAGCACTGTTAGTCAACATTGATTCTAGAAGGTGCCACTGCCTCTCGTTCCTAACCCGTGAGAGGTTTCCTCCTCCTTTCCACCCCTCTCCCAGGCAGAGTTCTCCTGCTCTAGATACCGCATCAAACCTCCAAGCAGGTAGCATTATTCCACCTCCCAGTTTTTATTTGCCTTCGGAGTCGCCTGACTCCGTGACTCAGCTGTCAGACGTGGGGAATTTCACACAGCCAGCAGCGCGCGTTCGCCAGCGAGAGGCTCGCTGTTTGCTGTCTGTTTGTGCACTGAAGTCCTCTGGCTCTAGATAAGAGGAGCTGTCAAACCCATCTTCAGAGATGGCATCACAGGAGAGGTGGAGCAGGAGAAGGAGATGGGTTGGTGACTAAACAGGAACACGATGCTCTGTGATGCCAGGGTTCTCAAAGGGTCTGTGTGGAGGCTTGCATACACATGGTGGCTTGCACAGATTCCTCACAGAAGAAAATAGCTTGAGCTAGAGCCTCATGGTGTGAACGCTCACGCTGTAAAGACTGACATCGCTGCCCACCAGACCGCGGGTTCAACAGGCTGGGCTTCCCAGTCCATTGTTTAGCACCTGGATAAACAATCAGATGTGCAGGTCCTCCTGTTTCTACAGGACCCCTCAGGACACAGTCTAACCCTTGTCAGCCATTTATAGGTTGAATCTGGAGACAGGAATCTGAGTTTAGGATGTTGTACGGTCTCATCACAGGTACTTGTTCTGGTTTGGTTTGGTTCAGGCTCTTGATCGTGCCACGGTTCTGTAGCCATCCACAGAAAAATACTGGTGATGGTCATGGACAGGGGTGTAGTTTAAGCTGAAATCAAAGGGTAAAATGAGGATATCAGAGAGCTGCTGCCCCTCAGGGTGTTGGGGAGGATCAGTAGGTGCTGTGCTGGGAGGTGCTCAATGGTGTAGGGGACACACAGAGACTCCTGTGTGTGCAGTGTCTGTAACCTGCAGGGGTGGAGACTTGCACGTCTCTTGTTTTGCTTTTGGAGTGAAACAGCAGCGTGTGCTTATTCATCTGTCTCTCTTTGTTCCATAAAAGCGACTTTGAATACACGCTGGGGTCACCCAAAGCCATTCACATCAAATCTGGGGACTCTCCCATGGCCTACCTCAACAAAGGACAGTTCTACCCCATCACGCTCCGGACGGCTGGAGACAGCAAATGTTTACATTTGTCCTCAAATAAAGTGAAGGTAAGAGACAAGCTGACAATTTTGCTGACACATGCTGTAATCAGGCATCCAGCAATTGTACTGGGCTGGGAACGGAGCTGAGCATGAAGAGTAATGGCTTTGTGGCTCATGTTGGCTTAAAGCGATGAATGGGATGGACTCACTCAGAGCGAAATAATCCTCTGATGCACAGCAACAGCCTTCATGTTACCTGGCAGTTGAAGCCTTTCACAGTAAGGCCAGGGATGCACAAAAGGCCTCCTGAGCTGATGGCAGGCTGGCGGCTTTGGTGGGAACACTTCTGAGCTAGAGAGAGGTTCCCTGTCTTGCTCCATCAGGCCTCAGAGCCACCCCTGAGCCTAAGCTGAGCTTGAATTCCCAGCGAAGAAACCTGGTCCTCCAAACCTGAGCAGTGTTTAGGGTCGAAGGTTTGGACACCTCAAGTGTTACAGGATTCCTAAAACTAAGAATGTCCAGAAAAGCACCATTTAGACATTCCCAGCCCAATACCTGCTGCAGCACTGCTGACGTTCCCCCAGCACAGGATCCTCATTTGCCTTGGAGTCCGTGGGAGCTCACGAGCAGCGCAACTAGGGGCCTACAGAGCATCTCAGTCTTGCTCCTGGCTGTCGCTACCTACCTGCATGACTGTCTTCAAGTCCCTTGCCTTGCCTGCCTCAGTTTCCCCAGCTATAAAACACGAACAGTGGCACTAAGCTGCCCTTGGCCAGTGCAGGGACGCACTGGGTGTGAAGGGCAGTGAGGGCACCGAGCCAGAGCCTGCTGTGGGTACTGACATGGGATCTCCTCGCTGTGTTACAGAGCGTTGTCATGATTGTTTTTGACAACGAGAAGATCCCGACGGAGCAGCTGAAGTTCTGGAAGCACTGGCATTCCCGCCAGCCCACGGCCAAGCAGCGCGTCATTGACGTTGGTATGAGCGGGGCTGTCTGACCGCGGTGCCAGGGGGTGTTGGTAGCTTCTAGCAGCACTTGACTGCATTTCCAGTACACGACAGCCAGCTGAGCTCCTGCAGCCGGCCTGGGGGGCGGCAGGGAGGAGCAGGTGGAGCTGCTGGCTTCAGACCCTGCCTGGCTGAGGGGCTCTCAGGTTTAAAGCGCTGTTTGCCAAGTGTAGGAGAGCACAGTATATCAGAGAAGAGCCTCAGTGGGAGACAGAGACCGCTGCACTGGCTCTTACAGATGCGACTGATGGCCTGTGGCAGTCCAGCAGTCCCAGCTCTGGTACTGCTCGTCCTTTGCACTCCCACCACACGGGTTTTGCAGCGTGCCATGCTTGGCCAGGCAAAGGTTTTGTCCATCCAGCTGAGCACCTTGTGGCTCAGAGTGAGACACATAGTTTGAATTTAGGCGCAATCTCCACTGACTTCGCTGCTTGAACAGCAGCCGCCGGCCAACACCTTTGTGTCATTTCTGCCCTGTCCTTCCACGTGCACAGACAGTTTACCCAGGGCTATCAAGGACGGCCTCTACAGTGTTACGAGGCTTCTTCTGGCTTTGGAGCCGGGGAGAGACTGGTGTCTGGGGAGTGGAAAGCCTGGGGAACATGACCAGTTCTGCAGCCAGAGTACAAACTGTTCCTCCCTTGCGTTTCAGCTGACTGCAAAGAAAACTTCAACACGGTGCAGAACATCGAGGAGTTGGCCTACAATGCGCTTTCCTTCGTGTGGAACATCCACGAGGAAGCAAAGGTACAACCTGCTTGCGGAAGGGATATGGGAAGCCTTGGTCCTCAGCAAAGCGTAGCCTCCCTCCTGAGGGCCCGGGCACACTCCCCCGCTCCTCAGCTGAAAGGCAGCGAGAGTTTCAAATCCAAACAGCGCCATTCCAGTGGCCCCAGGGAGTGTTTGTCTGCCAGGACAGCGGGGCAGGACAGGGAGGTCCTCTGTGTGTTTTAGCATTGCCATTAGCTAACACACGCTCTGGGTACACCCGAGGCTGGGCTCAGGGGTGTTTTTTTAGTGCTGATGGATAACTCTGAAGAAAGCCTTGTGCAGCAGGCAGCCGAGATCAGGCTCTGCTCGCAGGTAGGTGAAGCCTAGTTAAATAAACCACGGCTTAGGGAACAAAGACCTTCCTTTCAAGGCAGCGTTTTGACGCAGAAATGACTGACCACCCTTCGGTGCTTGTGTGATGTGGAAGGGAGCCAGGCAGGTCACAAGATCCCTTTTGACCTTAAAATCTCTAAAGCTTCTGTCAACATCTTTGCAGCTCTGCTGTCTCCTCTGCATCTCTTCAGAGTCTCTCATTAACACTTGGCATCTAGTGTGGATTGCAAGGAGCATGTAAAAAAGATGAAGTAACTAAGAAAAAAGAGAAGCATAAATACGCCCCCTCTGAAGGCAGTAGCTTGGGAAGGTTCTGGGTTGCTTTGGGATCTCAGAAAGCCCATCTTCTAGCCCAAAGGCCACCTTGGTCTTTTACAACCCAAGAGGTTAACAAATGTCTTGAAGGCAAAGTTGTCAGAGATGGAAATATGTCAGGTATGTGGCAAGCCCTCGGGGGCACCTCAGCAAAACTGGATTTAACTCTTAGCAGAAACTCCTAACAGGCACTGGCCTGGGGCAGGCAAAGGTGAGACTTCAGAGAGCTGCGAGGGCTGGGAGCCGCGGCAGGAGGGGTCAGGAATTTGGGCTGTCTGCAGCACCTGTTACTTTTCTCCTTCCACTTCAACTTCACACCACACTGAAGTGGTTTTCTTTTCTGTGGGTAGGTACTGACTAGCTCTGACATTAGGTTTCAGGGCTGAAATCCTCAGCCAGAGCCCTGCTGGGGGTGCTGGGGGAGCCTCTCCAGCTGCAAGTCTGTCCCCAGAGTCCGGGGGAAATTTCAAGGTCACCCAATTGAGTTGGTAATTGGAGATCCAGCGTGGATTATAGCTGCACTCAGCTTTTCTCCATAAGCCTCCAGTGGAGGTAACTCCATCCTGGAGATAAAGGAGACCAGTGTGATGAATATTTATTTAACTAGCGGCAGTGATTTGTAATTCCTGAAGCTGCGTCTAGCCCTCCTCCCTCCCTCCAGGGCATCGCTGTCTGAGGGTCCTTGTTCAAACACAAGATCAGAAATATCAGCAAGGCAGACTTTGCATCTGGTCTGAGGCTGACGAGAGTGGGAGGCCTTAGTGTTAACGAAGAGCTGCAGTAGCTGTGGGGGAGGCTGGGGCAGACTGGTGGGAAACCAACAGCTCACACACCTGGCTGACGCTGGGAGGGTTGGGAGGATGTCTCAGGAGCTGCTGTTGTTCCTACCCACTGCTCTCATTGCTTCTTGAGGATAATGTTTGCAGCACCCACAAGCTGTATCAATCTTGGCTCCTATTTGCAGGTGTTTATCGGGGTGAATTGCCTGAGCACTGACTTCTCCTCCCAGAAGGGAGTGAAAGGTGTCCCGCTGAACCTCCAGATAGATACTTACGACTATGGCAGTGGAAGCAGCCAGCTGGTGCACCGTGCCGTCTGCCAGATCAAGATATTCTGCGATAAGGTAGAACGTTGCTTTGCCACCAGCTTGTCCAAGAATTTTAAACCGGTGGCCTATGACTCCAGGAGAAAAACCAGAAAGGTTGTGAGAGTCTAGAAGAGCCTAGAGATGGCTCTAGGGGTGAGGAGTAGAGCTGATCAACCCCCTCAGCCGAGTGAGACCAGTCAACAGGGATGTGTCTGCGCTGCTGAGGCCTGCATAGAACAGACTCGTTAGAAAGTTTTCCCCATGTGCCTCATGCTAAACCCTATTTTTGGGAAGTTTTTAAATAGCAGAAGAGATGAGAATCTCCTTAGAGGTTCTTCCCCAGCCTCTCCCCATGGGAAAATTTCTCACAGCTATTTTTCTCTCATATTTTTCATTTTTAAAAGCAAATTTTGGTTTTTTTGGTAATTTTTAAGTATCAGCAGGTTTCTGGGACAGCCTGAAGAAGGTCTCTGAGATAAGCATTTTTGAATAAAGGCAGCCTTTACCTTAATGTGCTTACCTCCCAGTGATGTCCAGTAAACCCTCTCTTGCCAGTGTTAGAACCATCAATACCCCAATTCCTGCCTCTCTTCCCCACAGGGAGCAGAGAGGAAAATGCGGGATGATGAAAGGAAACAATTCAGAAGGAAAGGAAAATGCCTGGACTCCAATAACAATGGTCAGTGCTCGTGTTTGTCACCCGACCCAAAGCGTGTTGCAATCCACGGAGGCTTGTCCGTTAACTTCCACAAGATCTGGCCCTGGCTATTTGCCCCTGATGAAATCAGCACCATCAGAAACAGCTTGTCAGTCAGGTCCTTGCCTGGTCTCCTAGCAAAGCCCTTCATTAACACCAGCCAACCTTTCTGAGCTGTCCCGGGGGCTCAGCAGGGAGCCCTCCCTAGGGGAGCCCACTCCTGGCATCCCCAGAGACCTGGTTCTGCAGGGTCCCGTTTTTTAGCTAATATTCTGTTGGGAGACCTCGGGCAAGCGCTGTCCCCTCTCTGCACGTAGTTAACTCTGAAGCTGCCTCTGAACTGGTCTTTCCATCTGTAGGTCTGAAAGGCTGTTTGCTCTCTGGCTTCAGAGGGAATGAAATCACGTTCCTGAGGCCAGAGACTGACCTCGAAACCCAGCCAGTCCTGTTCATCCCCAACGTCCATTTTTCAAACCTGCAGAGGAGTGGCACGGTAAGTCCCTCTGATAAACAACCAACCTGTTGTCCTCGTTGGTCATCCCCACCTTTTCCAAACTGATCAGGCCCCCAGCCATGACTCGTGTTATGTAAAAAACCAAACCCAAACCACAGTTCTTTGGGTAAATGTGGTGCACCTGAAGACGTAGCTGTCAGGAGTGGCCTAGAGAGTCATGCAACAGCGATGAGCCAGATAACCTTCCCAGGTTCCTCCCAGCCAGGTATTCCTGGGGTTTACAGGTGTCACCTGCAGCTCCCACAGGGGACTGGAGTGGTAGCAAAAAGGGGACTAGAAGAACCTGGTTTATAACCAAAGAGCTCACTGAGACACCTGGCTCTTGATCCCAAGTGGGTTTTGAGATTTGTCCTGCTTTGGAGGCTGGCGAGAGATGTGTTCAGGGAGGAGAGTCTAGACGGGTGCTTTCTGTCGGGTGTCTGAGAAATGCGTACAGATGTTTGGGTTTAATTGCACAGGGAAAATGATGGACTGGGAGGAGGGAAATCATGTTGAAAATGTGCCCATGTTGCCTTCCCCTGCTTCACTGGTGCACAACGATACTGCGCAGACTAAAAGCTCTGTGTTTCCTTTCCCTTTCAAGGTGCTCCCTCCTGCTGTTCCCAGCTCTGCAAACAGGTGAGAGGCAGCAGCTCGTGTTCCCGAGCCCTCAGCAGCTCTTTCTTTGAGGGTGTCAGGGGTGGCTGACATCCAGAGGTGTGTCTATGAGTGCCAAATAACACGGTGCAGCGTCTCCCTGAGTGTCAAAACATGTGCTGAATTTTCGCCTGGGATGGACTCAGGCGATGCGGAAACGCAGATACGTTTCTTTCTTTCCCTGTCAGCGAGACACTCCAACATGTGTTGGGTCCTGCTATTCTTACTGAGACATGTTTCAGGGAGGACAAAACCAGTGACTGAACTGTCACTGAAGGGTCAAGTAACCAGAGGCTGATCCCACCGTAAACTGGCAGGCAGCAGGAA
>NW_010407578.1:15793-21738 GCF_000710305.1 Buceros rhinoceros silvestris | reverse complement strand
TAGTGGGGCTAGAGCGGGGAGATCAGATTTACCCGGGGCTGGACCCACCGTCTAGTGCTACCCACAGAGGAACAGTGACGCGGTGGGGCAGGAAGTTTTTAGTGCTGGTGTGATCCCAAACACGCTGCCCGCACCCACAGATGTCCCTGTGTGCATCAGGTGGGGAGTCGCAGCTCTGCAGACACTGCTGCCGTAATGACAAACCCGGTACTAACTGCGGGGTGTTCACTGGGGTAGTTGGGTGTTCAGTTGCTGGAATTGTTTTGTTTGCTGCTGCTGTTCTGTCTGCTTGAGAGTGGTGTTTCCCTTTTGCTCAGGCTGCCCTTAAAACGGAGCGGTGCCTCCTTCGCCGATGAGTTTGAGCCGATACCACCAAAGCAAACCAAGGAGGAAGATCCTCAGAGAGGTAACCCTGAGACGGGAACTCTTCTTGAACATGGTGGCTCCTTTGACTCAAGTAACCCCGGATCTTGAGTTGCCTGAGGCCATGTCATGAGAACATGCTGTAGAGCTCTGATTCAGTGCTGTGCTTTATCTCTTCCAGTCTTGTTGTATGTGCGGAGGGAGTCGGAGGAGGTGTTTGACGCTCTCATGTTGAAGACACCAGATCTCCAGGGCCTCAGAACAGCTGTAAGTGTTATTGAAAAACTGACACCTGAACGAGCAGCAGAGAAAAGGACGCTGGAACTTGCCGTGTAGGACACTGGCCATACGACTCGTGTATCTCATGTCCGCTTGCTCTTGAGAATGGAAATGGAAAGTGGGTGGCAGGTGAATTCCACTCACAGCTCCTGGCCTGGGCCGTGTGCTGCCAGTGCTGCAACGGGGACAAACACACCTTGTGGTGAGAAGTCTTGTTCCGATCAGAGTATCAGTCTCCTCTTGTGACAGCACACCCAGATGTCCACTGGAACCCACCTCTCCATTCTCAAGGCTGCACGTGTGCAATCTGAAGCCAGCTCTGGCTCCTGCTGGAATTCCCTGTGCTGTGTTTGAGGAGCTCACAGACATATTTCTGTGCTGATTATCAGCAGCATCGCTGATAACCCACCTCTCTTTGGAGCTTTCTGGGAAGGAAACAAACAATAAAACTCCCAGATTTGGGGTGGCTTTATGGCTGACCTTTCAGCTCTGTTGGCTTTACAAACTTTTAAAAATAGAGAGTTTGAAAAATGTCAGCACAGAGGATTCTTTGCCATCTTCTCCCTCCCCCATCCTTCCCTGTAAAGAGTCAAAACCCTTTTTTTGTGAAAAAGCTGCAAAGCTCCCGTGATCCTAAGAGCAGGTACCTGTGCTCACCTCAGAGAGGTCTGCGGGGAAGCCTGGCAGGTCACCTAAAGCCTGAGCAAGAGCTGCAGCGTCCTGCAGCAGACACAACCCCTCCTGGAGTTTCCTTCCTGCAGAGGAGAAGCTCCATGCTCCCTGTGCCCAGCAGCTGGAGCAGGAAGCCCCAAACAGGCCGTGGTCAGAGCGTCCCGTTCAGATCATGGCTTCGGCCCCTTCTCCTCCAGTAAGGGGAGGGGGAAGCCTTTGCTGCCGGATACCCCTGGCTCAGTCTGTCTGATTTTTATCATAGGAGTTTAATTTTACAAACACCAAGAATTGCCATGTTTTCTCTCGCAGATTTCAGAAAAATACGGGCTTCCCGAAGAAAGCATTTATAAAGTCTACAAAAAATGCAAAAGAGGGTAAGCTAATCTCCCATCTGCTTTCATCGGTGCCTCTAACCCAGCTCTCTCCGGGACCCGCCACAGGCTGAAACAGCGTTTTAACAAGATAATAAAAAGTAAAGCCGTGGGAGCCCATGCTGTTTGGAGCATGTAAAACTCAAGATCTTTCTGGGCTTTAAAGATTTGGGATAACGCTTGTTTGTGTTATATTTGTTTGGAGTGTAAAGTCTCCGAAGGAAAGGAAGTTGGATGAAGGAGGAATTGTTTGGGTAGTTTAATGGGTGATCCTTTGTGTCTCCGTCTGAAAGGCTGAGGTTATGGAGAACTTACCTTCCGGCCATCAGAGGTGGAAATGTTTGCTTCTCCAAATCAAGTCCCTGGCTCAGAAAGAGACTCTGCCCACTAAATAAGAGCCTGGGCAGCCTGGGTGGGGAAGAGGGGAGATCTGGAAGCTGGGGGCTCCGTTCCAGCTTTGTCATCCCACCCCCAGACCATGGAGGTCAATGGGAAACTTCACCCCTCACGTTGGGAGGGGATGGAGCAGACCCTTCTGGGCACTGGTGGCCCTTGTGCAGCCCCAGTACAGAAATGCAGGTCCCGCTTGAGACACTTGTCAGGTGCTGCTGGGAGGCAGGCGTAGCTCTGCTGGGGTGACTGGTGAGGTTTGTAGTACACGTGCTTTAAACAGGGTGTTTACGAGTGACTGATCCTGGTGGATCTCCCCTGCGGCTGAGGGAATGGTGCCGTTTGCACCAGCTGCTGAGTCTTCCATGGGGAGCAGCGGTCTCTACCTTCAGAAGTGTTTTCTGGCCTCAGAACTCCCGCTGGGTTGTCTCCTCTGGCAACGAGTTCTCCCTTCAGCTGATGGAAAGGGAGCGACTCCAAAGCTCCCAAGCTTATTTCCATGGATCTCTCAATCCCGAGCCCTTCTCGCTGAGCAGGCGAGATACGATCAGCCTTTGCAAGCAGCGCCGGCTGCCTGGGAGATGAACTCAGTGTTGTTGCTGGCCCTGGTCCAGAGCTTGAACGTGGGGAGGGAGGCAGAAAAGCAAAGCTGATGACGGGTCCCACGTTAGCAGCTGATGACGGGTCCCACGTTCTCACCAGCACGGCTCCCCGGAGAGGTCCTCTCTGTGTCAGAAACGCGGGGAAGAGGCCTGGGGAGCTGAGGGCTAGCCCAGAGCTCTGCTGCTGCACTTGCTTTCTAGTGACGGTGAGATGGAAGGTCCTAAAGCTCCTTGGACAGGATCTTCCAACTCATGTGGTGTCACCATAACGTCATCCCCAGGGGACCTGGCCACTTTGCTTCAAGGGGAGCAGAGCTCAAGTTGGGCTCAGAGGCAGCTGCGAGATGGGAGGGGGACAGGCAGAGGTTTCTCCTCCGTGCTGTGATGTGGGCTCATTGAAGCAGGAAGCTGTTAAACCCCCTCACCTCTAAACCCACAACTGAGCAAACCTTACCTGTTCAGGAGGGGGTTTAGATAAGCTCCTGGTTTTAAGATGACGGACAAGCCGTAGTGAGGTGTCTGGACTGGTCAGGAGGCTCTTCCGCCTGTTCCTGAACTCAGGGCTCTCAGCACTGTCAGATGCTCATCCAGCAGCCCCAGAAGTGGAAATTTCTCCCCAAAGAAAAAACGAACAGTGGTGGCCTCAGGAGAGGGGTTGTCCAAACACCTTCAGGCAGACGGAGCCTCAAGCCTGATCTCGAAGAACAACTGCGAAGGAGAGGGGTGCTCAGTTTATTGACACAGCTTCAGGACCGAGCCAGAACTCCGGTGTGTCAGCAGTGGTGGTGCTTGGGACACGGACATCACAGGTCAGCAGGCTGTCAGCAGACACCGGCTCTTCTCCAGTAACTCCAGCTTGTGCTGGAGGTTTCTGAACCAGCTGACTGTGGGTGTCTGCTCGGCAGGAGAGAGCCAAGCAGTGCTGAGTTTGCAGGTGGGCCAGGAAATGGCCCTGCTCAGGGGAGAGGCCACCCGGCCTGTGTGGCTGGATCTGATAAATAGTAAGTGGGGTTTAATAATGGTTGGGAGGGAAACCAGGCTGATGCCCTTTCCATCTGTGCCCCAAAATGAAGGAGCAAAGAGGTACGTAATGAAAAGGCAGCTCCTGAAATCAGATTTCTACAGAAATCCATTTGACAGCTGGTTGAGTGAAAGCTGGACGTGGCTGGTTATCGCTGACACCTGGGGGACATACAAGAGCTTCTCCAGTCTACCAGGTGGCAGGACCAGACACTGCTTCCTGCTCCCCCAGTTTTAATTTGCCTTTGAATAATTTTACCCTGTTGCTCCACCCTAAACAATCCCCTCTTAATAATTACAGCTTGAGGGTCAGATCTTCATCTGGGCTAAGCTAGTGAAGCTCAGTGGTGCTGCCTGGATGTACGGGAGGTGAGGACCTGCTGTCAGCCATGAGCCTCCTCGGTGTGATGAGCTCACCAGGTGAACTTGGGCTCAGGGTGACTCAAGGGCAATAATAAGTAATTTCGTATCTTGGTGAGGTTTGGTTTAGAAAAACAATACAGGGCTCAGATCCCACATCAACACTCCCTCCAATCTTTTGTGGTTGAGAAATCAGATGGAAGCAGGGTAGCAAGAGGCGCAGGTGACTCCTCCGGCTTCCTGCGCTAGGACAGCCAGAGACAACTGCAGCAGCTCCGTGGCAAGGCTGGCTCGATGCTGCCACCAGAACAGACTGGGGCAGAGCTGCACCCTCACCTCTGAAATCTGGGCGTGCTGGGACAAAGCTGCCCCTACGCGCCACAATCGCACAGGGCAGGAGCCAGTTGCTGCAGCCTGGTGTGGCTGCCCCAACCTTGGAGGTGTTCCCCGGGGGGACAGCGGGGCTGAGCGTTCTTGTTAAACTGCTGGACTCGTTCAATGTTCATCCTTCTCCTGGGTTTGGTCTTGGCTCGTGGAGCATTGCACAAGTAATGCTCTTGCCCCATTAATGACCCTGGAGGGAGCTGGAGGGGATGTGCTTCCTGCACAGAAAGACAATTTGTTCTCTTTGTTCCCTCTGAACATTACAAATTTCACATCTGATTTATGGGTACACGGTGGGGTGATGCAGAGTGCCCCATCAACTCCACGATCCTGAGGGGCTCTTGCCGGGCACAGAACTGCAGCCTCAGGTTTCAACCAGCTGCTGAAGGCGTCTCCACGTAACCGATCCCGGGCCAGAGAAGCCGCGGGACCTGCAGCAGGGCTGGAGCCGTGCCCTTGAGCATGGGCAGGACTTCGCCAGGGCCTGGCAGCATGTGTGTTCCCGGCAGAAAGGGCTCCCAGGCAATGCCCAGGGCACCGCACAAGGGAGGCTCTGCGGGTGCCCCAGTCCAACCCTCTCCCATCCCCTCCCAAAGCAGTCTCGGCTTGTTCGGAATAATGCACCCCTCAAAGCGGGGAGTGAGCAATTCCCTAAATTCACACCCTGCCGTAATCCAGGGTAATTTGCCGGTGCAGCAGACGCTGGGCCTGGGCATGTCGAGGGCAGAATTGCGAAAAGCTCTGTGGGATGTTCCTTTGTGTCGTGGCTTTAATTAGTTCATCGTGGCTGAGCCCCTGCCCTGGTCAGGGAAGGTGGACGCTGCGCTGTGCCTTGTGCCTGCCCAGGGCTGGGTCTCCTGGGCACGCGACCTCATCGATAATAGGGCAGTAAAAGCCATTTTTAACGTGAATTTTGTGTGGAGACATTTCAGAGAGGCCTCCCCCAGTGCCATGAGGCTTTGTCAGTGATGTTACTCCCAGTTCACAGCTGGAAATCCTGAGCAGTGATGCCCAGCCCTCCCGACTGAGCTGCCCCACAACCCCCTCGATGTGCTGCCCCTGACCCAGCTGTTCTCCTTCTCCTGCAGGATCCTGGTCAACATGGACAACAACATCATCCAGCACTACAGCAACCACATGGCCTTTCTCCTGGACATGGTGGAAGCAGAGGACAAGTTCCAGATCATCCTCAAGGAGCTATAAAGAGCCGCAGGCAGCACTTACTGGGACTTCTCTCAAAGCCGGCAAGTCTGACCCAGCAGAACTCAGCCTAGTGCCTCAGCTCGTCGCCTTTACTTGAATCCACTGCCCCTGGGAGGCCCGCAGCCTCACGGTGCCAGACCCGAGACTGCCTGGGAGATGTTATCGATGTGAACGTGGAACTTCTCTCTGTTGAGTTTGTTATTATTATTTTTTATTTTATTTTATTTTATTCCCTTCTGGCGATGGGCCTGACCTCCCGTTTCACAGCTGGGGATGCGTGGCTACACCATCATGGCTGGGG
>NW_010407578.1:14281-15430 GCF_000710305.1 Buceros rhinoceros silvestris | reverse complement strand
GCCTGCTCCCACCCCGCCACCTCCACGTGTAAATACCACCACGGCCCCCGTAGCCCTTGTTCATACATTTCTGATGTATTGTTCCTTTTATATTTTATATGTGTATAAATACCCGTTGTTTTATATTTGACGCGGTACGGTGACACAGAGCATTTCAAACACAGGCTGCTTCACATTTGTCCGTGAACTCCTTTTGTAACTGTGTTGTTGGTTTCGTTGTTTTGGATGTTCCGTAGTAATAAAGGTTCAAAGACGGAAAGTTGAACTGTTTTCACCCAGCGCCAGAGGCTGCAGCTGGGCAGGGCCGGGCAGGAGCCAGGGCAGGGAGGTGACCTCAGCGGCATAGAAAGGACTCGGAGCTGGTTCCACACTGGTGTGGGGTGTTTGGCCAATGAACCGTCTCTTGACCGAGCTGCTCCCGCACACACAGCACCTGGACTCCTGCTCAGCCCCTCCTCAGCATGCGGGGCTCTGCCACCGGGTCCGGTGCTGGCTGCTGCGGGTGGAGGATGTGGAGCAGATCCAGGCACATCCCGTCAATGGAGGGTTTTACCTTACGCAGACTGGGTGAAATGTTAAGCGAGTCAAAAAGCCAAACACCCTGTTTTCCTCCTGCTCATATGAGGAGCGGCTCAGCCTCTCTTTTTCCAGCATGGCAGCGTTAGCAGGGGGCCAGCCGGGACCTCCTGCCCTGTGCTGCGCTGAGCTGCCCTGTGCTGCGCTGCGCTTCAGCTCCTCACGCTGCTCTGTCACACCCCAGACTTCACCCCAGCTGAAACCGTCTGCAACTGCTTCCCCGTTAGGTATAAAACCACCACTGGGAGCCCTCTGTTTTTTAATTAATCCTCTGACCAGTGAAAACTGAGGCCTTTCTCCCTCCCTCATCTTCATCCTCAGCTCTTCCAGTGCAGGGTGAAGAGATGCAGCTGAGTCCTGTGACTGGGGCAGGGAGAGCAGATCCGCTCCCCCTGGGAAGGGGGTTTGCAAATGTTGGGAGGCGCCAGGCTGGTGGATTTTGGATTCCTCCAGTGTAGTTAGCACAGTGAGGAGGCCTCTAGGATGAGCCTCAGATAAGTTTGAACCTTATCAACCTTTGAAGATCTCTGTCAGCACTCTGCCTCCTTCATCTTCCCATTGTAAACTCCTTCT
>NW_010407578.1:13056-14172 GCF_000710305.1 Buceros rhinoceros silvestris | reverse complement strand
CAGGATTCCTCTGATCAGCGTTCGTTCTGCAAGGCCGTGCCTCCAGTCTTGCTATAGCGGAATTTCGGCTCCAGTTAAGAGCAGGTACACTGGGAACCCCCCAGTGCTCGGAGTCAATGGACCTACAGCTCCCCTCATCGCCCTGGTTCATCAGGTGGGCGCAGGGGCTCTGCTTTGCTCAGGGAGAGCTCTGCCGCGGTTCTCCACGTGCAGGGCACCCTGCCAGCACTGCCCATCCCAGGAGGGGGAACCCATCCTGCCTGACCACCTGGACACGTTCACACTGCTCAGGTAAGAACTGGTGTCCCACAGTGAGGAGCACCCAACCCCATTAGAAAGAAGGGTGAAGGTGGTTCAGGGGAAGCACCGTGTCCTCCACCCCATTGGAGAGGCCTGAGCGCAAGGAATTCGTACAAGCAGTGGATGGATGGATGGATGGAGCTGGGAGAACCCCGATGGCTCACCTGGGGTTTCTGCACGGTGCTGGTGCTCTCCCCAGGTTGCTGTCATTGTCCTGTCAGAGGCTGGGGCTCCCAGGGAGACCCCAGGTGGTGGAGGCAGCTTGCTCTGCTCTGCAGGAGATCCGGGAGGGCTGCAGGCAACTGGGGGTTTTTTGGTGCTTGCCATGTTCTGGGTTCTTGGTGACCTCTCACCCCTCAGTTGTTCTGGAAGCCTGATTTGGGGGTAAATTCGTACCAATGTGAACACAGCACTGCCCACCTCGTCCTCTTCTCAGTTACGCTGGTCTAACTCTGCTGACTCCAGTAGCGTCGCTGCTGATTTACAACAGCAAAATCCACCTCGCCTTGTAACTTCAGGCTCCCAGCAGAGCAGTGATGGATCGTGGTGGATTTCACACCGGCCAGGAACCCGTCCCGAGTTCTGCAGGGTGGGAACTGCCCTGTCTGGAGCTACGCATGTCTCCACGGTGCAAAGGGCTTCCCTCCACTTTCTGCTCCTGGGCTGGGGGCAGAGACCCACGTCCTTCTGTGCAACTTCTGGGTGACTGTCTGTCTGGTGCTGAATCACGGTGGCCCCGCTGTGCACAGGGAAAGGGTTGGTTCAGGGCGGTGGAGGAGCAGAGGCAGTCGCCCACCCTTGCCAGGGTGGCATTTT
>NW_010407578.1:0-12956 GCF_000710305.1 Buceros rhinoceros silvestris | reverse complement strand
TATGGCCCTCCCCTCCCAGCCAGGGCGACCTGCCGTAGCGGTTGCGTAAAGCAGAGCTCCCAAGTATGTGAAAGCATTCTTGACTCTTTGCCCGGAGCCCACCAGTTCCTTTTGAAGATTAAGATACGAGTGATGAAGGCGATTCAGCTCCGAGCGAGCAAAGGTCGTGTGAAAGTATGAACCCACTTGTGTTTTGCAAAGGGCCGGTGCTGCGGCAGGGGAGCAGCTTCCTCTGAGCGGTGTCTGCTCTGGACAGTCGGCAGCTGGTTTGTGCTGCTCCAGTCAGAAACACTTGGCTCGACTGGCTCGTGAAATGGTCCGGGTGGGTGTCTGGGAGGATTGATCCGTGTTCTGCTGTGCGGCTAACCCAGTGCGCAGCCTTGGAGTGAGCGGGCGTCAGGGGTGCAGGATTTGCCCACGCTGCCTGTCTGTGTTCCTACCCCGATAAGAAAGGACCCCCCAGGGTCACAGCTCCTACGGGCGCAGTCGCTCTCAGCACCCGTTTTCTCTGACAAAAGCATCAAGAGGGGGTTTTTTTGCAGCCTCTGTTAATTGTAGCTATTATTCAACATCTACAAAACTGGAAGCTGTCAAACTGCCTTTAGCTGGTGATCGTCCTCCGCTGGATGGTACCAAGTGCCACTAATCGGCAGTGGAGCCATCGGTGAGCCAATCACATGGGCTGGGGACGGGTCGGCTCGCTGTGAGTTTGGTGAAGTCCTGTCTGAGGAACCTGCTCCGCCGTCAGGTTCTGCTGCTCCTGGCGCCGGGAGCCGCTCCCTGCCGTAGCTGCAGAGGAAGGAATAATTCCCGAGTGCTCGGGGTGAATAAGCGCCTGCAGTGACAGAGATGCGTCAAAAAGAAACGTAGCAGCGGGTGAGCTGAGTTGTGCAAGAGCTCTGGTATCCCTGGGCTGGGCGGGGGCTCGGCTCTGCTCTTCTACAAATAACACCCAGTTTCTGTGTCTTTATTCATGCTTATTCATTCCTCGCATCATCAGCTAGGCAGCCCAGGATCTCGGCGTGTGGCATGGTTCCCTACGAAGGGAAAAAACAGCATCCTGTGTGTTGTCAGGACACCCACACGCTGTGTTTGGAGATGCCCTGGAGCCATGTTGGGTGTCGGGGAGCATCAGAGACAGCAGAAAATGAAACCCTGCTGCCTCTGTTTTGCAGTGTGGGAAGCTTGAGGGTCCCCTCTGCTCTGCTCCCTCAGCTCATTCCTCGGGTAGCTCCTTGGATTTGTGTGACTAAATTCCTGATTGGTGAGGTGGGTGCTGAACCCTCGGCCTGTGGGGATGTCCTGTGCCTTCAGC
Source organism: Buceros rhinoceros silvestris (assembly GCF_000710305.1). NCBI lineage: Eukaryota > Metazoa > Chordata > Aves > Bucerotiformes > Bucerotidae > Buceros > Buceros rhinoceros. The sequence continues at coordinate 11,641 of NW_010407578.1, read as the reverse complement.
TGGGGAGTGACCCTGGCCGCGGAATCAGAGTTCAGCGCTAACACTTGGTGGGCACAGGCTTTGGCTTAGCTTTAGGATGCCAAGGGTTGTCGTGGCCGTACATTTGCCAGTGACTCCTGTGCAAGGGGTTACCCAGAGTTCCAGGAGACCCTGAGACTCCAGCTCCAACGAGCCCAGGCATCACCGACGCTGGAATAACCGCCTTTGATTTCCGTGGTTCTGCCTGGCGTGGTACGGTACAGAACAGTCCTGTACGTGCTGTGTGTTCTCCTGGGCAGAGAGCTCGGGTCGCCTCTAAACTCCTGACTGGGAGTTGTGATCCAGCAGAATTTTCTTCCCCTCTTTTCAGGCTGGAGCTGAAAAGAGATGTGGGGGTTTTGTAGCTACAGGGTGAAGGCTACATGGATGGCATCACGTGGCGATGGTGTCCCCTTGACCTTTTCATGCCCTGCTGTGGTATTATGTGGGTTTCTAATCAAACTGGCATAAGAGATGGATGAAAATGGAAGAGGGTGTTTTTCCACCACCTGCACAAGCTATTTCTAGCCCATTACATCCCTCTTTAATTAATCTGGTAACTGTCCTTAATTGTGGGCCCCATTTCCAGCATGAACAACCTGGCCTTGCTCTGTTCCCTGAACTAAACAGCCCGGTTTGTGCTGGCAGGGGACCCTGTCCTGCCTCAGTCAGCAGAGCTGCTCCGGGGAGCTGTGTGTTGACACCATACCTTGCAGGTCTGGGACATGACCTGGACATGGCTCCAGAAAAGCCCATGACCCCGTCTGTGCTGCCGCAAGGGCTCTGGGGAGACTGATGGCACCGGTGTGCACTGTCTGTGGCTGGTACAAAATCTGCAGCTGGGTAAGTTCAGATGCTAGCAGTAATAGCAGGCTTGCTCCTGTCTGCTTTTCCAGCCCTTCAGTAACCTCCCAGGCGGCTTTAGAAGGAATAAACAGGGTAAGAAATATGTGTCTGACTAACCGAAAAAATGTTACTTGCACCTGGCAACAGCCAGCCAACGGGCAAGGACATGATCCGCCCAGGCTGAGCCGAGCTCTGCCTCCACCCCAGGATGAGCCCAGAGCCGCACGGTCAAGAGCTGCTCAACAGCAGGAGGCTGCAGCAGGGTTTGTCCCTGCATCTGCCTCTTTCTTATCAACACCGATGTCAGGGTCAAATCTCCTCGTGTGAGCTGAGGCACAGCTCCAGCTGTGACTGCTGCCTGCAGGAGTTGGGCAGCTGCCCACTGGCCCTGGCTGGAGGGACTGGTGCCGTACCGTAAGTCAGGGCGGTGTGTTTAACCTGTTCCTCGCTGAGGGCAGGTCCCTCCTCCCACCTCGCCTGACATTTCCTGAGAACAAGCTGCAGGATGTGTTTCTTCTCCCATTTTACTCAGCTTCACGTCAGGGAAGCTCTGGTGAAGCCTGTGGAGGACAGACAGACAGGGGGGTGTGACCCCAAGGAGACGGGGCTGCCGCGCTCTCCAGCTGGGGCACAGAGGCTCTCTCTGCTCTAGGGAGTCCTGCCCCAACCCCTGTGAGTGCTCCTCTCCCTGCTCAAACAGGAAAATACTGCAGGCGAAACGTCTGTTGAACCAACAGCCAGGACGATGTGATAGTTGTACACATGCACCAGAACTCTCAGAACCTGTTTGTCACACGCTGACAGTCAGCGATGCTTTAACAGCCTTTACACCACAAACACGCTGTTTTCAGCCTTGATGTTGGAAATAACCCTGTGAAACATGGACCAGCAAGTGGGACACGGAGCTGGCAGCCAGGACTCGAGTGCTGCTTCTGCCGCGTTGTGGTGGTGTGATCTGTGCTCTGCCCATCTCCCCGTGTTTGAGATGGAGGCGGTACCCGAGCAGTCCTGCCGTGGAGAGCCTTCGTCCCCCACGAGGTCGCACTGCCCAGCCCAGGTGAGGGAGGATCTTCGCAGGGTGGGCTGGCTGGAGCAGAGGGAGCGAGGCTGCATTTCTCTGTCAAGAGAAGAAGGGATTTGAGGAACTTGTCCCACAGCGCTGGGTTTTATGCCTGGAGGTGAAAGCTGTGCTCTGTGAAGTGCCCTGGATGCTTTAGCCTCTAAGCCAAAGTCTTTGGGAAATGATCTGGGGAAAACAGGGTCCAGTCACGATGCCACGGGCACCCGCTCTGCTCGGTGTGAAATAGGAAAGCTTGCAGTGGCCCAGCCCTGTAGAGACCTGGCTGCCCAGTTACTCCAGAGCAAGACAGTGCTGAGAGCAAGGCAGCGATGCCCAGTGACTCCAGCTGGGAGCTCCTCCCATCCTCACACCGCCTGGAAGAGCAGGAGGAGCAGGCACTACCCCCAGCAGCTGGGCGGGGAATGGGTTTTTGTTTTCTGATAGCACAGACTGGCGATCTCTCCTCTCTTCAGGTTTAATTTGCCCTTTCCCCTCGCCTTCTGTCCTTACCAAACGCTGCTTGGCATTGCTTCCTCCTAGCCTACCACTTCCCACTCCTTTTACAACTGCCCTGTTATGAGATACAACTGCTGAGAGATGTAGTAAAGATACACCTGTTGGGTAAGGAGAGCCCTGGGCTTTCTCATGGGCTCATTCTTTTCCGTGGTCAGGAATTTATTGTTGATCTTAATCTTAGGCTGGACAACGTCACTGCTGGTGACAGTAAATTTACTTGAACGATTTGCTGATGGGCAGATTTATTTGTCTTCCCATGAGGATACGAGGGGGAGGAGGGCTGGGGAGAAGGGAGTTTCCTCTCATGTCTTTTAATCTCTTTGAAACAAGCAGCAGGGTGGAATACGAGGGGCAGGCGGCTCTGGCTTGAAGGCAGCACTTGAGATTTTTACAAGCCTCTTTCCAGCCCCGATTCCCAGCCCTGGCAGGGGCTGAGGAAATGCCCATGTTTTACCCATCAGGTTCCTTGAGATCCCCTGCAGCCATGAGTGCCCCTGCCTGCCCAGCAGTTCCCAGCTGCGACTCCTGGTGCCCAGCGTGTTCCTCCGGGAGCGAGTTCAGGCGCTGGCAATGCCACAGAAACACAGTCTAAAGCGTAAAGCCTCTGCCTGGGATGTGGAGGATCTTTTTGGAGGTCATGGGTGCTCCTTGCGCTGCTCCGTGGGATATGAGATTACCCTGCTTTGGGAGGGTGGTGCAGTGCTTAATTACTGTTTGTAAATGTCTGAGAGATCACCTGATACACGTACCTCTGATACACTGCCGCAGGGTGTTATCAGCCCATACTCCCCTTCAGGGCAGAGCACCGTGACACTTCCACCTCTGCGCCACTTCCTGCACCATAACTGGCCCTATTGGACCAGGAGACCCAGGGGGACGCTGCGGGGTTGCTCTGCTGTCCAACATGTTTTCCTATGCCCCGTGAAAGCAGCTTTTCTTCTGGCTGGACTGACCTGGAAGGAGTTTTCCTTGCTTCCTCAGCAGGCTTGTGTGGCTGGTGAGTTGGAGGCTCTGGAGTAAACCTGTGCAACCGTGTTAGCGGGACACCTTTGACTTGAAGCAAGATCTCATACCCTTAGGAGACACCTCGATGAGGGAATCATTGATGGTGTAGTGACCTACAGGTTGGTCCCTACCAACAGGAAGGGACGTCAATACCAAACCAGTCTGCGGCAATGGCAGTGCGGAAGGAGAGTGCATCGGCCACTGAGTGCAAGAGCAGGGAAAAGAACCGGTAGAGCAGGACCGCGTGGGGAGATCGCTCCTGGATTCAAAAAGCGCTGTCCCAGGCAGAGCTTGTTTCGAGGGATTCTGAGAAGGCGACACGACACTTTGTCCTGAGCGCAGGAACAAACAGGGATATCAGCAATATTAAAGAATCAAAGCAATGGGAGGAGAACTCGCACACGGTGCAATTTTTAAGATCAGCCACAAAGCGATGTGCCCTCACGCTCCAGGTCTCAAATCTCTCCAGGCAGTGGGCCGGGAGAAGACTCCTTTTGCAGCTGGAGCACTGGGGACCTCGGTGCATTAAGCGCCCATGTGGCTTCTCCTGAAGCCTCTGGCATTTACACCGAGTTATTGGGTGTTCTGGTGATTCCGTACGGCTACTCAGAGCTGACAGGATGGTTTCTGGGTGGTTGCCTCAGCAGAGCTTCAAGGGGACCCACCCACAGCTCTTGGAGGGAGACTCGCTAGTGTCCTGACTCTTGCATAAATCGAACGGCCTTAGGGGGCTCCGAGCGATCGGAGCGTGTGCGTGGTGGCGCTCTGCACCAGGGAGAATCAGAGCCACCAGCAGCACCCCTCCTCCCAGCTCGAGGCTCACGTAGGTGGAGAAGGCTGTTTTCCCACTCCTTCCAAACGCAGTCCTCCTGTGGCTTCGGACAGGAGCGCTGTTGCTTTGCTTGCAGAAACCCAGAGAGCTCTGTGTCGGAAAAAGGGCTTGTGAATGCCTTTGAGTGGCTTTACCTGCAGGCAATGCCCAACAAAGGAAAACCCACATTTAAAATCCAGTTGTCTCCGTGGTGAGTGACTCTGGTGATACAGCTGTAGGGCTGGAATCTGCTCTCCACGTGTCGGCAGGGCTGGTTGTGACTGCCCAGCATGTAAAGGCTGCGTTTCACAGAGGCCAAGGTCTTGAAACTCCGGCAGGAAACGTGGCTTTGTCTGTTGTCTGCTGTCTCGAGGCTCCTCCGATGTCAGCTTAAAGTGTCTGGTTTTGTCCAAGTCACCAGCCGAGCCCAGGGTGTGAGGCAGTGCTGCCAGGACAGGGGGGTCCACATGGCAGCCCCTGGAAAGCGCTCCAGAGCCCAGGAGATGTCTCGAGGACTGCAGGGCGGGCCGATGGCTCTAGGCTCAGGAGGGCTTGAACAATCTGTATTTCGGTTGTTCGAGCCTGCAGATAATTGCTGGAGAGTTTGTGCCCTCCTGCAGCTTGCACCAAGCTCGGTGCGCCGTGCCATAGTCTATAGCTGTTCTATTTAAAAGATGGCAGCCATGGACTATGGACGCTCTTTTCTTGTTTCTACCTCTGTTTTTTTCTCCAGTATTTGTCCATTTTCATCTGTCACTGCCTCAGATCCTCCAGTTGGACAAAAGTTCCTTTTTGCCTGAGTCAGAGCAGTGCCACGTCAAGACCGCAGCATCTGCCCGCCTTCTTCTCCTCAGGTGTCTCTCTGCCTATAGCCATAAATTATCAGACGCTGCCATCTTTTAAATAGATAGTTTCCTGTTCTGCTTCTTGTAGGTCAGATATTATCTCCTCCAGTAAATCATGAGTCAGTGATTAATTCAAGAAGGCCGTTCCCAGAAGCAAATTCTTACAATGTTAAAAATAATATGATGTGAATCCATTATAGTATGATATAGAAAATAATTATGGCCTGCAAACCAGTTTAATCAACCCAGAACATGCTGGGGCAGATACTCCGCCGGAGTGAGTCAGTACAACCAAGTTCACCGTCTCAGCGCACGGGTTGAGTGAGTGAGCACGCAGCATCACCCCACGTCAGCGGAGTCTCGGTGAGCTGGTACGTGTGCGCTTTGCACACCCACACCGTGAGGCAAGAGGAGTTTGTTTAGAGCACCCCTGCTGAGGTGTAAACTTCATCAAATCACTACAAAAGCCTGAATTGCTTCGAGAACACGCGTGCAGCCAGCTGAGGTGTCTCAGCTGATGAGTGGCAGCTCATTAAATCCTGTCGCCTTCATTCTGTGTGGCACAGCTGTGCGGAGTCAGCAGATACTGCCCCGAGTCCCCGTGCGCTGCGGCACACGCAGGGGATGGATTACAGCGCGGTGTGAAAGGGGCAGCTCACGGTGGAATGGCTGCCACGCAGACACGCTGTGCACAGAAGGACAAAAACTCTCTGTGAAGAATAACAAACCAATCCCAAAGTATCCCCAGCTACAGCAGGACACCACTGAGGGGACAGAGAGTCCATGAGCAGTGCCTGTATCATTGGAAACGACCTGATAATTGCTAATAGCCCTCTGAGTCATGTTAACGTCTTCCGTATCTCGAAACACGCTGAATTCCTGCAGACTACAGCGTACAGGAGCCCGGCGGAGGCTGGTCACCGCGGCGTGGGTGGGGAGTGGCGGGCGCAGAACAGTTACGTGCCTTACACAAGGGTGAATCAGCAGGAGGTTCAGGAGCTGAACCTGAAGGCTGGGTCCGCAGCTGATGTCAGCTGGCACAGCTCCACAGCGGTGGAAGGGTGCAGCTCCGTCAGCTGTAGGTACACAGAGCTGACTCCCAGCTGGGTCCGCCAGACCCAGGGCCTGTTACAGACACAGCGCTCCCCTGCCTCGAGCTTCTCGGCAGATCCCTGTAACCAGCCAGCGCCGGCTGGATTCGGGGATGAAAACCCATGGGGTGCTAGGGGGTCTTTCAGTGATGTGGCAGGGATGGGGCTGCTGCTGTCCCGGTGGCAGGGATGTGTTTGTCCTCCCTGAGTTACCGCCTGATGCGTGCACAGCGTTCGGAACAGCTCAGGGTGCGTCTGCAGCATGGGCAGGGGTGGGACAGCAGATCACACAGAAATACCTGACCAAGATTTGCACTTGTTCGTTCAGACACCGGGGCCGAACTGCCCACAGCGGCACCAGGCCCCGGTGAGGCACGGGGTGAGTACCTGGTGCAAGGCTGTTGTAGCTACGCTGAGAGCTGCGCCCAGACTAGGGAGTTACAGCTAGCTCCAGTATTTTCTGGAAACGTCACTTTGGAAATGTTACCCGCTAGCTGTGACCCACCCCGTCCTTGTCCTCCCTGCAAATCTACCGACAGAGAGAGGTTTGGGTGCTGGAGAGGGGATTTTCTCAATCCTCTGAGCGATGGGCTGCTGAAACTGCTAGAGTTTCCCTTGCTAAAGCCTTGCCGGGCTGAAGACGTGACAGGTTCTTGCGGACTTTCACCTTACTTATAAGCGTCAGGCAATGAGAACCGATTCTGCTCCTTGGCTGGATTTTAGAACCACCCCCAGCAGGACACTGAACAGCTACTGCAGACATAGTCAACCGAGCCAGTTAATGGCCAGCGCCACAGTGCACTGAAGGTGCAGCTTTGGAAATCGGTTTGAAGTGAAACGCTTCCTCTCACCAGCGAAGGGAAGCACCCAGCAACTCCGTCCAACAACGAGGTGCTGTTGATCTCGGCAGACTGATGAGTGACATGATCGAATCTGGAGCTGGGGCTTCCCTCTAGCAAGAGAACTAGAGGACCACACGTGAGGACCGAGCGGTTTCAGTCGCCTCTCTGCAGGGGCAAAGGCTACGAGACACAGGCACGGGCTCACACGGACGCCAGCAGGGCAGCTTCTTCCCTGCTCTTCACCTCTCTGAGCTGACCAAACCACACTGGCGGTGCCGGGACAGAGCAATGGTCCGTACGTACCCAGACCACTCCTGAACCCGCCTCACAGTTGGTCGCACTGGCCCCTATGGCCGTGAGTCCCACAGCTGAACTAGAATTAGTGCTTTTTTATTTGTGTGCCTGTTGCTCTGAACAGCTTTCATGGTAAATCACCATCCCAGCATACAAAGGGAGACTGAAGGCTGTACAATTACCTCAGTTTATTGGGTTTTAAGTTTATGCCAATCATCTTCTGGTGTATTTGACATGGGAGAAGCTCACTCTTTCGCTTCTCTTCATTTTCTCACAAGCCATCTTATTCCCCTTCTCTCTGAATTAAACAGCTTCGGTGTTTTGAGACTTTCCTGGAGCTCTAACGATCATCTCTCTCAGACCTAAGCTGAGTTCATTTCTGCCACAGCCTTTGTTTAGAGTCAGGGTGGCCAGAACTGAACGGAACATTCCTGCCGAAGGTGTATCAGCAGTGTAAGCGACGGCATTATTGTATTTCCTCTATCGTTTTCCAAGTCATCACTCGCACCCCTGAATTTCACGCTTCAGCTGTAATTGTGCATCGAGGTGGATGTCTTCATTGCTTCAAAATTATAATCTTTTTGTGCAAGGCTCCTGTAGCATGGAAAACTGCGTGTTTCTGAGCACGAGGAGGATCAGATTTCTCTGCTGCCTACCCAGCAATTTGTGTGGACTGGGAGCCACAGCAGATTTGAAATCTCACCCGTGACACCTGAGTGGGACCCGATTAATTCAGTGTGTGGGCAGAAGGCAGCGTTTGCCCTCACCACACCCCTGCTGGCTCTGTTCTCCTCCTGGGCTTTGCAAAAAGAGACCTGAGCAGGATTCTATTTATAGAGCCAACTAAATCAGAACCTGCCTGTATCGTACAGTTACCTCCAGCTTTTCAAATGCCATCCCACGAGGTGCTGAACGCCCTCGGTAGCGTGCCCTGCTTCTGCCAACCCCAGGACAAACAGCAGGACTTGGAAGGCCTGGGACCACACGAGATGAAAGAAATGGCTTTGTACTCCCATCCGTGCGAAATTATTGCAGTGTGCAGGGTGGAAAGAGCTGAAGTTCCTGCTCTGTAAGAGCATTCTATCCGTCTTGTCCGCCAGTAACCAATGGTCAATACTCTGGAAGTGCCTTAGTTCCTGTGCTGACTATTTCAGAGTTGGATTCTGACAATGGTCAGATCCCCCCTCAAAACAGCACAGGTGTAACAGCGAGGAAAAAAAGAATTCATGGGATTGAAGAACAGGGCGACGTGGAGTCGAGATTGGAAAAGGAAGCAGTTTGGGCATTATTCCACTCCTGCAAAGGCAGGAGGTTGAATGAGGATTTTGCAGGATGAAGACAGAGCAGGGAAGATGCAGGTTAACAGTGGGGAAATGGCACAGAACAAGCATGTGGTTGGATAAAACCCACCACCCAGATGGGAGCTGTGCTGGCGACCATAGAGCAGCCACCCTGGAATGACCCGCTCCCCCGTAAGAAACACCCAGAAAAGTCAGGGAGGAGAATGGAGGCTCTTGCTCTGCTTGGTCTTGCAAAAGAGCAGACAAAAGGGAAGAAGAGATGGGAGTGGGCAGGCAGCGTTGTCTGCTGGAGAAGATGCTGTTGATTTATAGTGAGGTCATGGGCAAATCACCTCCCCGCTCTGTTTTTCCACGGCAGCTGAGCTGTTCCTCGCTGCGTGCACAGACAAGTGTAACAGTGCTACTACAGAGCTCAAAATAATGAAGCCCAAGCGTGTGCCACTTCCATCCACACTGGAAGAGCGCGGCAAGGAACCAGACCCCACGTCTCCGGTTCTTGCTGTTTGCACACACAACCCGTGAGGATTTGACCTTCCTCATAAAACGCCACCTGAGTTATGAAGCAGATGGGCACAAATAACCTTTTCCACATGTTTTTTCTTTGTAGGAAGCAGTTTGAGGACAACCAAGAGCTGAGTATGTAACTCAACTCCAGGAATTTCAGCAGAGCTGCTCGGAATCACGCCGCATTTCGATTCAGCCCCTCCTGGGATGCCAAATGCACAGGAGAGAATTTCTGCAGTGTGGTCTGAGGGCTCGTCCTCTGGGAGCAGCCACCCAGAGCCAGCTGGATTTTATCAACCCCCAGAAGTAGAACAGGCACCACGTGCCCTGCTCTTCAGCTTGTGTCTCCATGTGGTCCCGCTGTGTGGAAGCCCTGCCACGCGCCTGAGGTTCTCCACCATGCGCTCCGTGGGCATGAGGGTTGTGCTGAAGACAGCAGATCTCTAGAACTGGCTATTAAAATTGCAGCAGCTTTCCAAAGCAGCTGATAAAAAACTGCATCTGCAAGCTCCCATCCCTGGTGTGGCCCAGGCTCGGCTGCCTCCTGCTGAGGCCCAGCCCTGCCCCGTGAAGGGGAGTAACTACTCCAGCAGCATGTTCTTGATTAGCACCTTCCAGGGCAGCACGTGTCAGGGAAGCAGCTCCAGAGCCCTTCTCCCATCCAGCGCATCCAGCCCTGGGCTTGGCATGCCCATCATCACCTCAGCGTGGCTGAGAGTAATTGGAGATTAGACATCTACACGCCCTTGCAAATCTACCTCCTGCTAAAGCGACTGCACACCTCTGCGCCCTTCGAACAGTGGGCTGAGAGGTGCTGAGCTGCGAGGAAAGTCCGTCAGAAACACCTCGCCAACCCAGGTGTTCTGGAACCGCAGGGACGCGTGAGGCCAGCGGTGAAGCAGCAGGGCTACAAAGTGGGTCAGCTCGGCTGTGAGGTGTTCTAGGTCAGGTAGCAAGAAGCAAATAAACTCTTAACGTTGCCTAAATTACATGTGGGTAAACTTCACGTACCGGCATTTATCCCTGACTACCCTGCTGAAGAATGTGCTCCAAAACGCTTGTGCTGAGGAGGACACAGTCAAGTGCTTTTGGTGGCGGAAACAGAGTCTGCAACCCCCAAACGGTCTAGTGTTAATGGATCCAATCCTTCCCCTCCCCAGTGCGGTAACTTTAGGGATAAAGCCTAAGAAAGAACCAGCCAAGCCCTTGTGTAGCTTGTGGTTTGGCTGCCTGCCCGCTCTGCCCTTCAAGCAGGAAATTCTCAAAGGGAAGGGAGCGCTTTGAGAAGCCACCTTAAGACTCTGCTCTTCTCTCTTAGTCAGAAATTAGCACCAGGTCATCTGGAACTCCTGGAAGGTGACCAGACAGACTGATGGCGCCTGCAGAGGGTATTTAAGCAGCTTCTCTGCCTTGATTATTTTCCCTCATCTTTTGTCCTTTACGTCCCTGATTGCTGTTATTCAATCTGAGATAATACGCTCCTGATATCACCCAGATGGGAGAGACAAGCAAGGAGGAAGAGATCAAAGGAAGGAGAAGAAAGAGAAGAAGCCAAAGGCAGAAGAAGAAAGAGGGAAGATGCCAAATACTTCCTTGATTTACCTACTTTACATAGCCAGTACACAAAGTTCCAGAAATTCTTAATAGACTTAATTTTCAGAGTTCTGGGGTTGCCACGTAGTCACCAGACAGCAGGAGACTGCCAGCAGGGGCCGTGGGCATCCTCCTTCCAGCAGCTGAGGAAGGAGCTGGAGAACTGGATCCAGAAGGCCCAGGAGGCCTTTGGCACCTGCGAGCAGGCTGGAATTGAAAAGAAAGGGGCAGAGTGCGGGCTGGGGAAATGGTTTGCAGCATGTCTGCTTCCCTCTGCTGGGCAGATCCCAGATGTTCCACCGGCATCCCTGCAACCCGAGGAAGCACCAGGGAGAAGAACAGCACAGGGCAGGAGGGGTCCTCTTGTGCTGTCACTACACTTTGAGTTTCAGAAGGAGCACGACAAACAGGTCCGTGTCCTGGGGAGCCCGGCGCGGTGGAGAACGGGAGCAGAGCCCCAGCTGGGCAGCTCCTGGGGAGATGGTCACGCGAGGGGGCTGCGTGTGCAGTGATCTCCGGGTTTAAACCAACACGGCATGAGCATTTTTCTCATCCCGTTATCAGCTGTGATTACAAAGTTAATCTAACAACTGACCTAAGTGCAGCTGCTATTCTTGTTTCAGAACTGAATCGTGAGTTGCCAAAATATTCAAAACAAAGAGATAAACTTCAAACATTTTTGTAACCCACTTGGTTACACTGAAATCCCTCCGAGTGGGAATCAAAGCCGCCTTCTTTCCTGAGTTTGAGGTTACTTTCCTACGGCGTTTATAAGGACCAGAGGAAATCCTGAAACCTAAAGGGAGCAGTGAATGATAACGAAATCCTGAATGTGGAGGTACGGGAAACATGTATCCACACGCCAGCTTTCCTGTTTAACGGGACGTGTACGCTGAAGGCCAATCTAGCGCCAGA